>NW_021304694.1:0-1716 GCF_002162155.2 Triticum dicoccoides
GTACGTACGGGGAATCCACAAAGCAAAGCAGCGGAACATATGATATCGTGGGATGTACCTCCAGGTAAATGTTTTCCTATAGAACTTGTTATACATGTCAAGCTAGATCCCGATTGTGATTTCATGTACTGAAATGGTTGCAGATAAGTTGGATGGGACAAATGATGTTGAGAACTACCCAAGTATGCCAAGTATGCCAGTTTGATCGACCCCGCAACCGGTTGTTCCGCATAATGAGGTTGTGAGTACTGAAGTTGTTGCATATCAGATGGAGGGGACAATATTTGATGATAATTACCCTATTAGTCCATGTATGAGTCTATGCGGAGAGAGTACTCATAATTTTATTCTCTTGATGTGATGAACTATATCTCAGTTACTGGTATGAACCTACTACAGATCAGTCTATACCTAGACAGACCGCACAACTGGTTGTTCGCCAACCCACTGATGGTGATATCACATATGTTCAGCAGCCTTCCCATCTGATCTCAGGTGAGTATTAAACATAATGAATAATTGATGCTCTTCGGTTAGCAGTAAACTGACTCGTTATGTCCACTACCGGTTATTTTTACATCAGGCAGACAACCCGGCAACCTCATTCATATTGAATGACGCTTCGTTTGTGCCTCTCAGTTGTCTCACACACGAGTCTGCCACAACCGTAGCACAAAGTGTAAATGGTATTACCTGATTCGTCTTTAGTTGTGAACCGTATCATGCTTATAGAGGTTGTGTTGCATATGTACAAGAATCATATTGCTTTTGTGTTTTTCCAGAGACTCGTGATGTGTCTCATATAGATTGAAGAAGACACGTGTACATTAATGCAACTGCTCAAGTTTTACCCCAATCCGATTCAACATCCGAGCACATGACTATAGGATCTGTCGTGAATGTCTCCAAACAAACTAAGAAAGGTATCTTCTCTAACGAAAAAAGGGAGCAGATAAACGCCAAGAGGCGAGCTACTAATCAGAAGAAAAAAGATGAGGAAGGAGAAAAACTACAACATGAATATCAACCTTCCCTTACAATGTCTGGTATGATTGTTTGATTTTTAACCAATCCAAAGAACAATTAATACAATTTGCATTCCTGCTTTGACTGCTCTCACATCTTGCTCCTTCAATCAGTAGATGACAAGAGGGAGCTAATAAACGTGCGGAGGCGGGCAGCGTATCGTAAGAACAAAGAGTATGCTGACGAAAACAAGGAGCAGATAAAAGCTCCCAGGCGAGGTGGTTATCAAAAGAAAAATGAGGATGCCACCAACAAGTATCTCCGTGAAAATCTGCCTGCCCTTAACATATCAGGTATGAGTATTCTATATTACAGCACTACGACGAATGTATATAGTCCCTTTGTTGCCAACTATATGATAGTTATCGGAAGATAAATGAGTACAACACCTTCAATCATCAATCAGGTATGCAAAGTGTTCCAATGAGCGCTCTTGGTGATATCACTATGACATCGTCGGATGTACCTCCAGGTCAATGTTTTTCTATAAAACTTGCTATACATATCAAGCTAGATCCCGATTGTAATTTCATTTATTGAAGTGGTTGCAGATAAGTTGGATGGGACACATGATGGTGAGAACTACCCAAGTATGCCAACTATGCCAGTTGGATCGACCCCGGAACCGGTTGTTCCGCATAATGAGATCGTGAGTACTGAAGTTGTTGCATATCTGATGGAGGGGACAAA
>NW_021304695.1:0-1294 GCF_002162155.2 Triticum dicoccoides
ATCACGGGATGCTTTCGAGAATGATGGCCAGAATCATCACACTGGGAACACAAATCATGGCTAAATTACTAGGTGATCCCCTAAGACACCTAGGGTCATAATAATATCTCCAACATAATGTCAAGGCAATAGAATACCTCAACTCAACAATTAGTGTGATTGAGCTGGCATAAAGGAACATCGAAACCAGAGGGAAAGGATTTTGCAAATGCATCAGACTATTTAGAAACCTGGAATGACTCGGACAGCATAACGGCTATAATTGCTCCAAAAAGATTTGAGACAATCACAAGAATGGTGGCATAACCACTCAGAAGCACAATATCAAGGTTCCGAGATCAACAATTAACATACGGAAGTAGTAGGAACTGAACTGAGACTTAAATCCAACAATCTTATAAGTCTACTGATTAGTAACACGTGATCCTAATAGAAAGAAGAGATAGCCTAGTTCTTAATCCCCGCAGGAAAGATAAGATGACTCAGATCAGAAGGGCATGAGGTATAAGGAGTAAAAAGAGCCTTACGTTCCATCCCACAATCAATTCCCTTATATAACTAAAGCTTTTCTAGACTCAACTTCGACCAGTTTGGCTTGGTAATCCTACAGGCAGTCAAGCTCTGATACCAACGCTGTCAGGACCCCGACTCGATGTCACATCGATCTAGCCGGTAACACCTCATATCACTTTGCGGCCTCATGCACGGTATCCCCACGGGTGTCGCCTTACCTTTGCCCGGGACCGTTTGCGCCTTTTGGCTCACGTATATGATAGTGTCGCTAGCATCCATATGATAAGGAGCCCGGGCTGACATGACTAGTCGTAAACCCAAAGTGGCACAGACTTATAGGGACAGGCATTCATGACCCAGCTTCGAACGTGTCGGTCATCAGCAAGTGGGTCCGGGCTGTAGCACTAGGCTAGCAGGACTCCGGTAAACCGGGCTGTAGCGGGCTAACAGGACTCCGGTACTCAAAGCGTGACATTTCCCCGAAGGGACAGACACAGGAACGAAGAAGGACACATGCCGGCCAGCCTAAGTGTTCCGGAGCAGTAGCAAGCTACCATGGCTCAGTGAAAACACTAGGAGACATTTCCCGGTAAGAGAGGCTACTAAGGATAAACAACTAGATAGTCAGATCCCACACATACCAAGCATTTCAACAACATACACACAATATGCTCGATATGTGCAGATACAACATGGCATCACAACATGACTCTACAACTCAAGTAATTTAATCAATAGGCTCCGAGGAGCGAGATATTACAAACATGGATCTCATGACCCA
>NW_021304696.1:0-2010 GCF_002162155.2 Triticum dicoccoides
GGATTGTGGCAAACAATCCCCGAGATGGTCATCATCGCTACCCCGACCCTGCAGTCCCTTAACCCCCTCCAGCTAATCCCGGCGGCAAGAACCATGGAGAAACCTCGACGTCCACGAGGCACGCCCGCTTAGATATTAACGAGGTAGACTGAGTCACTCGAGCAGTACCGAGTCTTAGTATGTCCTCTCCTTGTAACTGTGTGATCCTGTATTGCCGTAATTAAAGGTTGTTTGCTTGAGCGCCCTATTTTAAATAGTAGCCATGCATGAGTATGTTGATGTGCGATTGCATTTTTAACCTCGGACGTAGCTGCCAAAAACCAACCTCGATGACACAAAGTTTGTGCTATGAGTAAACTTTTTAGTTTCAACTGATAGGAATAATATTTTCAAAGACAACTCTTAACAAATCTCGAGGACAAGATTTTTTGAAGGGGGGTCATGTTGTGACACCCCAAAAATTTAACCATGTTTTGTTTATTAAAATTTTGCCAGGAAACTTAAACTTTTATTTTCTGGATTTCCTTTTGATTTCAAAACCATTCTTTTCTTTATTATTATGGAGTTTTTACCCCAAGGGAAAACTTTTCAATAATTGTTGGACTTATTTGCCCTCTCAAATAAAACAAATTTTTTATCAGTATGATTATTTATATAATTATTTTTCCCTGAGCTTTGTTTCTCAAAAAAGGTTTTTCATAGGTTTTAGGGTCCCATTTGAACTACAACCATTTGATAAATTTATTGAATAATCCCACAAAAATTTGGGGATGACCTATGATGTCCCTAAATCACTTTTATGTGAAAAATATAATTTGGTCATTTGGTGATTTTTAGCTTTACCCCTAGTTTTCAAATCTGGTCAGATTTCACTTTTGCACTACAACCTATTTAAATATTTCTTTAAAACTTCCACCAAAATTATGGGATGTTAATAGGAGTATATTATTCAACTTTATGCAAAAACCCATTGATGTTCTTTGAAAATTTTGAGTGAATCATCCTCATCTTCATTCTAGTTCAACCTGGTGATTTGTACTGCAACTATATTTTAACTTGCTCCTTTACCCATGTTTATTTTTCCTACTTGTAGACCACCCTACCAAACCCTTAAGTCCAGGAGAGTGGACCCATTGGAGGATCTTTAGTACATGCAATGATGCCATTTACCTTCTGTCCAGAACTGAGGTTTTGCAAAACTTGCACTAGCAAGTTTATGGTTTTGCCCAAATGACCTTACCACCCTCTTTTGCATCTAAAGAGACACTAGTCTGTAGAGTTTGACCACCCCAAGAAATTCCTAAGTGCCCTTGGCATTTTGTCAAACACCTTATGGGCATGATCAGTTTTGACATGAGTTTTAGTTTGCACACTGGACCTACTTGTTTTGCCTAACCACCATGGCCACTAAGCCTCTAGACTACCCTAACCTAATCCTGTTAGACACCAGCTCCACCCTAGCCTCCTAGCAAGCAATGGCAATTCTCCGAACACCTGGTGGGCGTGCTCTGGGCGCGGCCAGAGCGCGCGTTTTGCACGTGCGTGTGCCCGGGCCGCCGCGTCCCACTGCCGCCTCCCCGCGCCTGTTCTGGTCCTCTCCCGCTTCCAGCCGATGCACCTGCCCCCTCCCTCGCCGCAGAGCCGCCCCTGGAGCTCCACAGCGCCACCGTTAGGTCGGCTGTGGCCACTAGCGGCCAACCCCAGCAGGCCCCGGCCCTGGACGGCGCCGCCCGAGCCTCCCGCGCCCGCCAGCTCGCTCTTGGAGCAGTGCTAGCTTGTCCGCAAGCGCCCGTCGCCGCCACGATGCCCTGCAAGCTACAGGACGGCGGTCGCCGACGATCCTATCCACGGCCGCCGCGAACCGACCTCAACTGCCTATATAAGGGCCCCCGAGCTCAACCGAGTCCTCAAGCAACCTCAAGCTATCCCCCTAGAGCTACCATGGCCAGCAGTCGAGGAGACGAAAGCCGTCTTCCCCGACTCCAGCTGTTTCAGCCGCCGCCAAGTCCC
>NW_021304697.1:0-1459 GCF_002162155.2 Triticum dicoccoides
GTAACAGACATACGAAGTTTCTTGGGAATGGCAGGGTATTACCGCAGATTTATTGAAGGATTTTCCACCATATCCAAGCCTATGACACAGTTACTCAAGAAAGATAAGAAGTTTGAATGGACAGAAGCCTGCGAGAAAAGCTTCCAAGAGCTAAAGCGGAAGTTAACAACAGCACCAGTATTAATTGTACCCGATATACACAAGAATTTTGAAGTATTTTGTGACGCATCCAGAAGGGGTCTCGGATGCGTGTTGATGCAAGAAGGCAAGGTTGTCGCCTACGCTTCAAGGCAACTTCGCAAACACGAGGAAAATTATCCCACTCATGATTTAGAAATGGCAGCAGTTATTCATGCACTCAAGGAATGGAGGCATTTTCTACTTGGGAATCGATGTGAGATATATACGGATCACAAAAGCCTCAAATACATTTTTACGCAGCCAGAACTAAATTTACGGCAACGCCGCTGGTTAGAATTGGTAAAGGATTATGATGTTGGTATCCATTACCATCCAGGGAAAGCAAACATAGTGGCCGATGCCCTGAGTCGGAACCCCAGCTCCGACGGGAACTATCTGCACAGCTTGAGGCCCGAATTCCATCAAGAATTTGTCAAGCTCAACATGATAATGGTAGCAGAAGGCACCATATCAAACTTGGAAATACAACCACACCTTGTGGAGAAAATTAAAGAGGCTCAGTCCGGTCACCCCAGCATTGAAGGAATTAAAAGGAAGTTGAGTATGGGCAAGGCCTCGGAATTCGTCATAGACAATGAAGGAATATTATGGTACGGAGAAAGGCTATGCGTGCCAAACATAGAAGACCTTAAACAGCAAGTTTTAACTGAAGCACACACCACTCCATATTCGATCCACCCTGGAGGAACCAAAATGTATAGGGATATTCAGGAAAGATTTTGGTGGCACGGTATGAAGAGGGACATAGCCGCTTTCATTGCATGCTGCGACTCGTGTCAACGCATAAAAGCTGAACATCAGAGACCAGCCGGACTACTGCAACCTAACAAAATACCTGAGTGGAAATGGGATGAAATAGGGATGGATTTTATTGTCGGATTACCTCGGTCACGACACGGGAATGATGCCATATGGGTCATCACTGACAGGTTGACCAAAGTAGCACACTTTATTCCAGTAAAGACAACCTACACCACTCAGAGGCTTGCCAGGATTTATCTTTCCCGCATAGTCTGTCTGCACGGTGTCCCGAAGACTATAATTTCCGACAGAGGCACTCAGTTTGTCTCAAGATTTTGGGAGCAATTACAACAGGCTCTGGGAACCCAACTAGCCTTCAGTACCGCATACCATCCTCAGACTGATGGACAAACAGAACGCGTAAACCAAGTTTTAGAAGACATGCTGAGAGCATGTGTCCTCACCTATGGAACCAGTTGGGAGGACAGCCTGCCATATGCCGAGTTCGCATACAACA
>NW_021304698.1:0-1950 GCF_002162155.2 Triticum dicoccoides
GCTACGATGGAGATCAAGGTGTCGCGCCGGTGACGATGGTGATCACGACGGTGCTTCGAAGATGGAGATCACAAGCACAAGATGATGATGGCCATATCATATCACTTATATTGATTGCATGTGATGTTTATCCTTTATGCATCTTATCTTGCTTTGATTGACGGTAGCATTTTAAGATGATCTCTCACTAAATTATCAAGAAGTGTTCTCCCTGAGTATGCACCGTTGCCAAAGTTCGTCGTGCCGAGACACCACGTGATGATCGGGTGTGATAAGCTCTACGTCCATCTACAACGGGTGCAAGCCAGTTTTGCACACGCAGAATACTCAGGTTAAACTTGACGAGCCTAGCATATGCAGATATGGCCTCGGAACACAGAGACCGAAAGGTCGAGTGTGAATCATATAGTAGATATGATCAACATAATGATGTTCACCATTGAAAAACTACTCCATCTCACGTGATGATCGGTTATGGTTTAGTTGATTTGGATCACGTGATCACTTAGATGACTAGAGAGATGTCTGTCTAAGTGGGAGTTCTTAAGTAATATGATTAATTGAACTTAAATTTATCATGAACTTAGTACCTGATAGTATCTTGCTTGTCTATGTTTGTTTGTAGATAGATGGCTCGTGCTGTTGTTCCGTTGAATTTTAATGCGTTCCTTGAGAAAGCAAAGTTGAAAGATGATGGTAGCAATTACACGGACTGGGTCCGTAACCTGATGATTATCCTCATTGCTGCATAGAAGAGTTACGTCCTGGAAGCACCGCTGGGTGCCAGGCCTGCTACTGATGCAACTGACGACGTTAAGAACGTCTGGCAGAGCAAAGCTGATGACTACTCTATAGTTCAGTGTGCCATGCTTTACGGTTTAGAACCGGGTCTTCAATGACGTTTTTAATGTCATGGAGCATATGAGATGTTCCAAGAGTTGAAGTTAATATTTCAAGCAAATGCCCGGATTGAGAGATATGAAGTCTCCAATAAGTTCTATAGCTGCAAGATGGAGGAGAATAGTTCTGTTAGTGAACATATACTCAGAATGTCTGGGTATAACAATCACTTGATTCAACTAGGAGTTAATCTTCCTGATGATAGTGTCATTGATAGAATTCTTCAATCACTGCCACCAAGCTACAAAAGCTTCGTGATGAACTATAATATGCAAGGGATGAACAAGACTATTCCCGAGCTCTTCGCGATGCTGAAAGCCGCGGAGGTAGAAATCAAGAAGGAGCATCAAGTGTTGATGGTCAACAAGACCACTAGTTTCAAGAAAAAGGGCAAAGGGAAGAAGAAGGGGAACTTCAAAAAGAACGGCAAGCAAGTTGCTCAAGAGAAGAAACCCAAGTCTGGACCTAAGCCTGAAACTGAGTGCTTCTACTGCAAGCAGACTGGATACTGGAAGCGGAACTGCCCCAAGTATTTGGCGGATAAGAACGATGGCAAAGTAAACAAAGGTATATGTGATATACATGTTATTGATGTGTACCTAACTAGAGCTCGTACTAGCACCTGGGTATTTGATACTGGTTCTGTTGCTAGTATTTGCAACTCGAAACAGGGACTACGGAATAAGCGAGCACTGGCCAAGGACGAGGTGACGATGCGCGTGGGAAACGGTTCCAAAGTCGATGTGATCGCCGTCGGCACGCTACCTCTACATCTACCATCGGGATTAGTTTTAGACCTGAATAATTGTTATTTGGTGCCTGCGTTAAGCATGAACATTATATCTGGATCTTGTTTGATGCGAGACGGTTATTCATTTAAATCAGAGAATAATGGTTGTTCTATTTATATGAGTAATATCTTTTATGGTCATGCACCCTTGAAGAGTGGTCTATTTTTATTGAATCTCGATAGTAGTGATACACATATTCATAATGTTGAAGCCAAAAGATGCAGAGTTGATAATGATAGTGCAACTTATTTGTGGCACT
>NW_021304699.1:0-1709 GCF_002162155.2 Triticum dicoccoides
CGGCATACATTTTATTGAATTGGATGACGAAACTGTTGAGAGGTGCTGATCTTGCGACATAGCTTTTTAAAACATTGTTCATGCACTCGCTTCTTTGAGTGCTGCACATCTTTGCGCAGAAGTTGTCCTTCAGGTATGGTTTCGCCCACTTTACCCTAACCTCATAAACTTGCTTCATGAATGAGTTTCTGTCGAGACCATATGTATACATTAATACATCCCACTCTTTTTCAAACTCATCCACGGTCATCATCTCATTGATGAGCATGTCAAACTCTATGCGGAATGCAGAACCCTTTCTGTATACGTTGCCCACTTTTTCCTTCATCTTTTTGAAAACGTGCCATTTGCACCATCTGTGGATAGTGGTTGGCATGACTGAAGCAATTGCAAGCTCCATCTGCCTGCTTTGGTCTGGAAAAATGTAGACACAAAGTGATTAGTACATATATATGTCGGTGATAAAGGTAAAAATTACTTTGTACATACAACAAGAATTTCTTACCTGTCAAGAACGTCTTGGGTACTTTGTTGTCCACTGAAGATAAGAAAGTTTCGTATGCCCACTCGAAAGATTCTACAGTTTCTTCACGAAGCACAACACAGCCAAAAACACAACATTGATAATGATTGTTTACGCCGATGAACATGCCTACAGGCATCTCGTATAGGTTGCTCTTATATGTTGTATCAAAAGTCACAACATCACCAAAACATGTATAATCTGCCCTGCTTTTTTGATGGCACCAATACAATCCAGATACCCTTCTTTCATCGTCAGTCTTCACCGCAAAGTAAAAACCTTTGTTCTCGGCTTGCATGCTTGAAAACAAAGCGAGAGTTTTGTTGATGTCGTCTTGGCTGGACTCATATGCGATTGCTGCACACATGTTGCGGAGAGACCTCTTCCGGAAAGGCACATCTTCATAACGGCCGTGCATATCTGACATGACGCCGTAAACCTTGGTCAGTGATACATTGTTTAGGCGCAGGTGGCCTACTAAATCTTTGATTGATGAATCAATGTGGTTGTGGAACTTCCAAATTTTCCTTTCTCCTATTGTTTCAGCCATTCTGTGATTGTGCTCCAACACAACTGTGGCATAATACCAACCGTCGTCTTGAGTCCGCAGCAGTCTGACCATGGCGCGGCACTGTGTCCTGGAAGATCTTGAGAATTGCTTACTGTCTTTGCCCTACATGTGACATAAACAACCGCGTGTCTTTTAGCCGTTGTTATATTTATTCTCTATTTATACTACAGATCGCAAGTTGTTTTACTAACCTCACACGAGCACAGCAAATCTTGTTTAGATTTGTAATTGTTGCCGTTGACATACTTGTTCCCACGCTTGATGCCGAACCCTAGTTCCCACGAGTATGCGTTGTAAAATTCATAAGCCTCCTGCTCAGAATTGAAGGTCATGCCCACAGCTGGTTCGAACACGACTTTCTTTCCGAGTTTGACCGCATCTTCCATCGCCCGCTCTATCGCACCAAGGCTTCCCTCTGCTGCTACTCTGAATGACCTCCCGTCTCGGTTCCTGTAAGATTAAAAGTTTATGAGTATTCATAGTAATCTAAACCTCTCATCCAGTAACAAAATGGGATTGGGTACTCGCTTATGTATGGTTACTGCGAAAAATCTGACCGTCAAAATGTTAAGCGTTTTGTCGGGATGGTTTCCTTGTGTGAGTATTACCTTTGCC
>NW_021304700.1:0-1709 GCF_002162155.2 Triticum dicoccoides
CGGCATACATTTTATTGAATTGGATGACGAAACTGTTGAGAGGTGCTGATCTTGCGACATAGCTTTTTAAAACATTGTTCATGCACTCGCTTCTTTGAGTGCTGCACATCTTTGCGCAGAAGTTGTCCTTCAGGTATGGTTTCGCCCACTTTACCCTAACCTCATAAACTTGCTTCATGAATGAGTTTCTGTCGAGACCATATGTATACATTAATACATCCCACTCTTTTTCAAACTCATCCACGGTCATCATCTCATTGATGAGCATGTCAAACTCTATGCGGAATGCAGAACCCTTTCTGTATACGTTGCCCACTTTTTCCTTCATCTTTTTGAAAACGTGCCATTTGCACCATCTGTGGATAGTGGTTGGCATGACTGAAGCAATTGCAAGCTCCATCTGCCTGCTTTGGTCTGGAAAAATGTAGACACAAAGTGATTAGTACATATATATGTCGGTGATAAAGGTAAAAATTACTTTGTACATACAACAAGAATTTCTTACCTGTCAAGAACGTCTTGGGTACTTTGTTGTCCACTGAAGATAAGAAAGTTTCGTATGCCCACTCGAAAGATTCTACAGTTTCTTCACGAAGCACAACACAGCCAAAAACACAACATTGATAATGATTGTTTACGCCGATGAACATGCCTACAGGCATCTCGTATAGGTTGCTCTTATATGTTGTATCAAAAGTCACAACATCACCAAAACATGTATAATCTGCCCTGCTTTTTTGATGGCACCAATACAATCCAGATACCCTCCTTTCATCGTCAGTCTTCACCGCAAAGTAAAAACCTTTGTTCTCGGCTTGCATGCTTGAAAACAAAGCGAGAGTTTTGTTGATGTCGTCTTGGCTGGACTCATATGCGATTGCTGCACACATGTTGCGGAGAGACCTCTTCCGGAAAGGCACATCTTCATAACGGCCGTGCATATCTGACATGACGCCGTAAACCTTGGTCAGTGATACATTGTTTAGGCGCAGGTGGCCTACTAAATCTTTGATTGATGAATCAATGTGGTTGTGGCACTTCCAAATTTTCCTTTCTCCTATTGTTTCAGCCATTCTGTGATTGTGCTCCAACACAACTGTGGCATAATACCAACCGTCGTCTTGAGTCCACAGCAGTCTGACCATGGCGCGGCACTGTGTCCTGGAAGATCTTGAGAATTGCTTACTGTCTTTGCCCTACATGTGACATAAACAACCGCGTGTCTTTTAGCCGTTGTTATATTTATTCTCTATTTATACTACAGATCGCAAGTTGTTTTACTAACCTCACACGAGCACAGCAAATCTTGTTTAGATTTGTAATTGTTGCCGTTGACATACTTGTTCCCACGCTTGATGCCGAACCCTAGTTCCCACGAGTATGCGTTGTAAAATTCATAAGCCTCCTGCTCAGAATTGAAGGTCATGCCCACAGCTGGTTCGAACACGACTTTCTTTCCGAGTTTGACCGCATCTTCCATCGCCCGCTCTATCGCACCAAGGCTTCCCTCTGCTGCTACTCTGAATGACCTCCCGTCTCGGTTCCTGTAAGATTAAAAGTTTATGAGTATTCATAGTAATCTAAACCTCTCATCCAGTAACAAAATGGGATTGGGTACTCGCTTATGTATGGTTACTGCGAAAAATCTGACCGTCAAAATGTTAAGCGTTTTGTCGGGATGGTTTCCTTGTGTGAGTATTACCTTTGCC
>NW_021304701.1:0-1313 GCF_002162155.2 Triticum dicoccoides
TTGCTGACGAGAAGTTAGCTTCAGTCACCAAGCTCGAACAAGACAATACCAATCTGAAAGCTGCTCTTGGGATTGCCAACAAGGAGGTCAGTCGACTGAAAACTGATAAAGCTGCCCTGACCGACCAAGTCGCCAAATTGACTGGGAAGAAAACTGATCTGGAGGCCTTCCTGAGTGGACTTGCCAAGAAGCTGTTTCTTATGCTTGAAGGTAAACCTCTATGCTTGGCAGACATTTCCAATTGTGATTTTTCCATTCGACCATCTCCTTGACTTAGTGATCACCCTTGCAGAATTTTGTCAAAACTTTGAAGAAGAAACTAGCCGGCTGGAGCCAAACCTCGACCCCGTCAATTCTCCGGTGAACGATGAAGTTGCCATGGATGTTCTCCGACTGGAGTCCCGTGTTGCAGCTGTCGTGGACTATCTCGCAAGGCTGAAGGCTGCCACATCTCGCATCGACTCGATGCTTTGGCCTGAGGAGACACTTCAGAATGACCTTGAATCGCTGATGGCCCGGTTGAACACGATCCCTGGTCGAGTGCAAGAATGGAAGAAGTCCTCGGCTCGGTGTGGTGCAGATGTTGCTCTGTGTCTTGCCCGAGTCCACTGTAAGGATGCACGAGAAGAGAAGCTGGCGGCCCTTCGGGAGGCCAATACCAAGAAGCACGACTTCAGGTCCTTTATGGAAACTTTCCTTGCAGCTGCCACTCGGATCGCCGATGGAATTGACCTTGATGAGTTCGTTGCTCCTTCCAGCCCTCCACAAGAGGGGTAAAAAACTTCTTCTGGCTCGACGCTTTTAAATTTGCCTCGGTATGCCGAGTGGAATTGTAACCGATAAACCTTAACAGGCTTAACGCCTGAGCACTCTCGGTTCCTTTAGATATCGATTCAAACTTGAATTTGGTGCTTGAATATGATTGCCTTTGGCTCGAAATGTCTTTTGCAGGTTCAAAACAAGGCGCCTTTACTGCAATCGACTTATTCTTCAGTCCACTTAGGCGAGCACTGAGCTGCAGCTAAGCCCCCGAGTGAGAGGTTTACTCTTCACTCGGCAGGATTTTGATAACTTAGGCGAGTGCTTGGACTGCAGCTAAGCCTCCGAGTGAGAGGGTTGCTCTACACTCGGTAGGATTTTGATAACTTAGGCGAGTGCTTGGACTGCAGCTAAGCCCCCGAGTGAGAGGGTTGCTCTACACTCGGTAGGATTTTTGTAACTTAGGCGAGCACAGGGCTGCAGCTAAGCCCCCGAGTGAGAGGGTTGCTCCTCACTCGGTAGGATTTTTGTAACTTAGGCGAGTGCTTGGACTG
>NW_021304702.1:0-2005 GCF_002162155.2 Triticum dicoccoides
AGCCAGTATCTCTGCACTGTCAGGATATTTCCATCTTATCCTGGATCCACCGAGCCTCTTCACTGCTCTTATGGACTCGGGGTTACCATTGAGATGGCTGTGCAGGACGCCGCCTACTCTATGATGACCATTATGCGGGTCAGATCTGGTTTATTTCGGGACTCTGATTTCCGGTATATGCCAGGATCACTTCCGGGAGCACAAGGGTATCTCCAGGCTATCTATGCTGACCCCACTCAGGAGGATTCACGGACTCGCACCACTGCTGAGATGCTCGAGGATAAGGACCGTGAAAATCGGGCCTTAAGGCTAGAGCTCTTCAACACCCGTGCTGACCACTGGGCCACTTTGACTCGGTTCGCACCGGCGGTGCAAGCTGGATATTCAGATATGCGCGATCTCTATCCTGTGAGATCTGCTCTGCCAGACGTGATGGTTTGGCGTGATGTAGGAGGCATCACCCCACCTCGCGGACCCGCAGGCCACCGTTTGTTGGTCCAAGGCCTCATCCTAGCCCCTATGGTCCACAAGCTCCGCGAGATCGTCTGTTTCCGGATGATCATGTTGAGCTTCCAGGCTATGGAGGTGACTTCTACGAGGACTACTACGGATCGGTCTGAGTTAGTGGTAGTATCACTAGTTCGCACTAGCTGTGTCGTCTATCGTCCCGCGTGACTCGTGGGATATGACCTAGTTTGTACTCCTTCCGGAGGTGTAGAAAAATAATGTATAGGAGCTTGGAATGCCTCCGATGAGATGTAATCCTCTTTTCACCGTAATAGTACCTTGTTTGGTCTTGTACTAAACACTGTATGGTGTGTATGACGATGGAATAAAAGAAGCAGTTCTGTTTTTACCATGTCATACGGATGATCATCTTGCATTTCGAGTTATTCCTTGCATTTTTATCCTATGTCGGAATTTTATCATTCTGACTAAATCATTGTCTTGTTTACCTAGGATGGTCAACACGCGCGCTAACCCTGCTTCTCAAGAGCAGGCCGAAGGCAGTGAAGCCAGGGATGCAAATCTGCCCCATCCTCCTTCACTAGCCGAGGTTATGATGGAAGCTGAGAGAAACAAGCGGGAGACAAACCGTTTGTTGGAGCGTATTGAACAGAATACAGCACACCATCAGAGGGCTAACGTGGTGTCACTCAGTGATTTTATCAAATTGCATCCACCCACGTTCCACCACTCCGTCGAGCCTCTCGACGCTGATGACTGGCTTCGCAGTATCTCTCACAAACTGCGTTCCGCGCTGGTAGCGGAGGCTGACAAGGTCACCTTTGCTGCATATCATCTTGAAGGCCCCGCCAGTCTATGGTGGGAGAATTATGGAGCTATGCGCCCAGCGGGCCATATCACTACTTGGGCTGAATTCAGTGAGGCTTTCCGTGAACATCACATTCCGGAGGGTCTCATGGACCGTAAACGTGAAGAATTTTGCAGTTTCACCCAAGGCCGACTTTCTGTGGATGCTTACAGCAGGGAGTTTGGTAATCTCGCACGATATGCAACCGAGGAAGTGTCTACCGATGCCAAGAAGCAAGCAAGGTTCCGTAAGGGCCTTAGTCCCGAGCTTCGCCGTGACCTCCGTCTGCATGAGTGCACAACTTTTCAGAAACTTGTCAACAAAGCCATCAGTGCCGAAACTGGTCAGACTGACTATGACGCAACACGCAAGCATGGCCGTGACATGGGTTCCTCATCCGGTGCTGGTCCTCAGAAGCGCCGCGTGTGGGTACCCAACACCGCCCTGCCACCCAGGTTTACACCGAGGCCATCCTTCCAGGCGCCTCGCCCCGTTCAACAGTCTGCTCCAGCCAAGCCCTATGGGGGTCCAACTAACAATGCTCCTCCACGTACCAGTTCCGTGACTTGTTTCAAGTGTGGGGAATCTGGTCACTATATGCGTGAGTGTCCCCAGACCAACCCCAACCAGTCTGCTAAAGCTGTTGGCCGTGGCAAGCCGACAGGAAAAATATTCCACGCCAAGCCGGTC
>NW_021304703.1:0-712 GCF_002162155.2 Triticum dicoccoides
GACACGTAAACCCACCCCAGGGTTCGTTAATCGTGGAAATCACTCCAGGACCCCAAAACAGTGAGTAATAGTCCATGAAATGGGCCAGGATCGGCCAAAACTGTCAATGTTGATGACCTACACGTAAGCCCACCTTGGGGTTCAACAAGCACAGAAATCACTTTTTGACCCCAAAACAGTGAGTAATAGTCCACGAAACTTGTCAGAATCAACAAAAACCGCGAGTCTTGAAGACCGACACGTAAACGCACCCCAGGGTTTGTTAATCAATGAAATCGCTCCGGGCCCCGAAAACAGTGAGTAATAGTCCATGAAATGGGCCAGAATCGGCCAAAACTATGGGTGTTGTTGACCGTCACGTAAGCACACCTTGGGGTTCGACAAGCATGGAAATCATTTCGGGACTACCAAACGGCGAGTAATAGTCCATGAAACGGGTCAGAATCGACAAAAACCGCGAGTGTTGATGACCAACACGTAAACGCACCCCAGGGTTCGTTAATCATGGAAATCACTCCAGGACCCCAAAACAGTGAGTAATAGTCCACGAAATGGGTCAGAATCAACAAAAACTGTGAGTGTTAATGACCGGCACGTAAACGCACCCCAGGGTTTGTTAATCGTTGAAATCACTCCGGGACTCCAAAACAGTGAGTAATAGTCCATGAAACGGGCCAGAATCGGCCAAAACTGTCAGTGTTGATGACCGACA
>NW_021304704.1:0-1186 GCF_002162155.2 Triticum dicoccoides
GGTACAGACATCTATAACTGAAAAGGGCTGAGAAGCCTGACTATCTACCAGATCCTGCCGGGGCACAAGATCGTAGCTGAGGTAACAAGCTAAACGTCGAAGTCCACGCGAAACTACTAGTGAGACCGAAGTCTCTCTGCAAAAACATAAAATAGGCAAACGTGAGTACAAATGTACCCAGCAAGACTTACATCAGAACTAACTACATATGCATCATTATCAACAAAGGGGATGGTGGGGTTTAACTGCAGCAAGCCAGCTTTGACTCGGTGGCTATCCTAAACTACGACTGCAATGTAACTCTTTTGAGGTGGCGCACACGAGTCCACATATTCACCATATCAATACACCACTATGGAACCGCTCCCGTCTCCCTACGAGAACGCCATCCATAGCACTCACGCTTATCTTGCGTATTTTAGGGTATCCACTTTCACTTGTCTATGAACTGATATAAGCAACCCATAAGTCCTTTTCCGCGGACACGGCTATTCGAATAGATGATGTTAACCCTGCAGGGGTGTACTTCTTCATACATGTTTCCACCACTTAGCGTCTGCACACGACATGTGCTCGACAGACTTCAAGCGAAAGCCGACGTGGGTGTAGACCACGACCTACCTAAACACCTAAGTCTCTAGTCCAGGTTTATCGCCTATTCGGGTTCCATCCATGAGGAGATCCGGCCGGAGTTTCGCTCACAGCCCCAAACGATGTGAACAGGGTTCCGTGACACCAAACGGGTGCCCGGTATACCCGGCCACGTGCCTACCGCATCACAGCCCACCCCTACGGTCAGCGCTGTCCACGGCCTCCAGCATACTACAAACACCAGAAACTACTTGCAACTCCTGGATAGAGGACAAGGGTGAATAAGAAGTCGAGCGGGGTCATATTTCAGGGCCCAATGTATGGTAGTAGCTGAATCATGGATCACAAACACAGAACTCAGTTCCTGAGGACGGCTTCAATGAGACAACCCACCATGTACTCCTACATGGCCTCTCACCGCTACCTTTACCAAATCGTGTTCACACACTTAGCTCACACACAGTAGGACATGTTCACACGCCTCTGATTCATCCCCGATGAATCAGACCTGACTCAACTCTAAGCAGTAGCAGGCATGACAAACAAACATGAATGAGTAGGCACAACAGGGCTCAAACAACTCCTACTCATGCTA
>NW_021304705.1:0-2257 GCF_002162155.2 Triticum dicoccoides
CCCGTGCCGGAATCACCGTTTTTATTGTGACGGGATTTAGAGCGGCGCCGCTGACGTCGGTGCTTCGGCTGTTTCTTGGAGGGGTCATCCTCCGTTGTTCCATCGTCGTTCCCATCTTTCGGGATGTCCACCATGTATATGTCATATGACGAGGTGGCCTTCCAGTGCCCTGTGGGCGCTGGGTTTTGGTTGTCTCCGGCGTCGTCGTCCATGCCGTCGATGTCTTCGGAGTCGTAGTCGAGCATGTCGGTTAAATCATCGACAATAGCTATAAAGTGGGTAGTGGGTGGGCGTTGAATTTCTTCATCGTCCGTATCCCAACTTTCCTGTCTGTAGTCCGGCCAGGGCTCTCCGGATAAGGAGAGAGACTTTAGTGAATTTAGGATGTCGCCCAAGGGCGAGTGCTGAAAGATGTTCGCGGCAGTGAACTCCATGACCGGCGCCCAGTCGATTGGCAGGGGCGCGGAGGGTTCGGAGTTCGGAGAGGAGTCCGACACCCTGGAGTCGAGGCACGGGACATGGATGGAGTTCGGCTCGATCGCCGTAGTGATTGTAGCCCCCGAGGCGGTTTCCAACAACTCGTCCTCGACCGGGGAATCCGGCTCCGAATTAAGGGTCGGAGCGGATGCTGGTGCGGCCTCCGGGGCACTGTTCGGCTGCAGAGTGAGATCATGCCCATCGAGACAGTGCGGCACACTTGGCCGCGGCTCGAATCCGTCGAAGATCAAGTCCCCGCGGATATCGGCTGTATAGTTTAAACTTCCAAATCTGACCTGATGGCCAGGGGCGTAGCTTTCTATCTGCTCCAGATGGCCAAGCGAATTGGCCCGCAGTGCAAAGCCGCCGAACATGAAGATCTGTCCGGGGAGAAAAGTCTCACCCTGGACCGCGTCGTGGTTGATGATCGAAGGAGCCATCGGGCCTATCGATGACGACACAAAGGAACTCTCAATGAAAGCACCAATGTCGGTGTCAAAACCGGCGGATCTCGGGTAGGGGGTCCCGAACTGTGCGTCTAGGCGGATGGTAACAGGAGACAAGGGACACAATGTTTTTTCTCAGGTTCGGGCCCTCTCGATGGAGGTAAAACCCTACTCCTGCTTGATTAATACTGATGATATGGGTAGTACAAGAGTAGATCTACCACGAGATCAAGGAGGCTAAACCCTAAAAGCTACCCTATGGTATGATTGTTGATGATGAAGTTGTTCGTCCTATGGACTAAAACCCTCCGATTTATATAGACACCGGATAGGTTAGGGTTACACAGAGTCGGTTACAATGGTAGGATATCTACATATCCGTATTGCCAAGCTTGCCTTCCACGCCAAGGAAAGTCCCATCCGGACACGGGACAAAGTCTTCAATCTTGTATCTTCATAGTCTTGGAGTCCGGCCGTGACGATAGTCCGGCTATCCGGACACCCCCTAGTCCGGGACTCCCTCACCCACCCTCACGGACGACGCCGCCGCCGGCACCTAGAGGTGTGAAACGGACGTGTCGGGTATACACGGAGGGGATCTTGCTGTGGGTCTGGCCCGGATGTTGCTCCAAAGTGTTCCTATGGGCTGACCTAACAGAACCGGGTGGAGAGTTCCACTGGTCAAAGCCCGTCCGTGCAAAGTCAAAGGGCTAGATCCCGTGGTCAAATGCTACAGGATTAGGCGGGACGGGGGCCCTGGTGGGTAGCAATGCCACCGAAGCGTCGCACCAGGACCGCATACATGCCGTACGGTGTGGTGGCATGTCTGAAGAGGCGGCACGCGTCTCCGGGGTTTGGCCCCCTCCAAGTGACGGCGGCACTGCCTTGCGTGGAGGGGGGCCACACCGGGAGCCCCATGACGAGCGTCTACGCATGCCTGAACACTTTCACATATGCATCGGGACCCGTGTGATGTTTCGGTGACATAGCTACACCCCCGAATCCCCCCACTAACCAGATTCCCTCCGTGTCGACCGTTTCCCCCTCCGTGACACGGCGACAGCGACGACGTTCGTAACGGGGGGCAATCGATATACCATCGGGGTATGTATTTTTAGATAAGGCATAATTATCTTATGGAAAAACAAAAAATAATATAAAGTATAAATAAAAAATAAAAATAAAATAAATGTATGCCGACGGCACGGCATAACTGTGCACACGGAGGTCCAGTCCCACGGACCAATGACGTGGCATCGCACACGGATCAATGATGTGGCAGAGGGGCATGGGCCAGGCCTATGCCGTAGGCATATCTCAACGCCCCCCCCCCC
>NW_021304706.1:0-1477 GCF_002162155.2 Triticum dicoccoides
GGGGTAGCAATGCCACCGGAGCGTCGCACCGGGCCCTCATACATGCGGTGTGGTGTGGTGGCATGTCCGAAGAGGCGGGACGCGTCTCCGGGGCGTGGCCCCCCTCACGGACGGCGATGACACGGTAGTAGACGTTCTGCGGTAACGATGCGGCGTCAATATTACTAAATACTCGGAGCGCGATAAAATCATGATTTTTTTTGCACGACGTGGGCACATGTGTTATAGGAACGATGGTATTTTTTCATAACTTTTGGTGATGGAGAAGTATCCGAAAAATTCCGTCTACGCGGATTGCCCTTCGCGCGTCTACGGCTGTGGCCGGCGGCCTCCGGGGGCTAGCATGCCGCCAAATCTTGCGCCGGCGGCCTCTCACAAGTCTGGAAGTGTTGTTGCGGTTGCAAACGCCCGGCACGCGTGTCCGGGGTGTGCCCCCCTCACGAACGACGCTGCCGCCGGCACCTGGAGGGGGGAATCGGACGCGTGGTGTCTACACGGAGGGGATCTTGCTGTGGGACTTCCCCGGATGTTGCTCCAAAGTGTTCCTATGGGCTGACCTAACACAACCGGGTGGGGAGGTCCATTGGTCAAAGCCCGTCCGTGCAAAGTCAAAGGGGTAGATCCCGTGGTCAAACGCGACAGGGTTAGGCAGGACGGGGGCACTGGGGGTAGCAATGCCACCGGAGCATCACACCGGGCCCTCATACATGCGGCGTGGTGTGGTGGCATGTCCGAAGAGGCGGGACGCGTCTCCGGGGCGTGGCCCCCCTCACGGATGGCGATTACACGGTAGTAGACGTTCTGCGCTAACGATGCGGCGTCAATATTACTAAATACTCGGAGCGCGATAAATTTATGAATTTTTTTGCACGATGTGGGCACATGTGCTATAGGAACGATGGTATTTTTTCATAATTTTTGGTGATGGAGAAGTATCCGAAAAATTCCCTCTACGCGGATTGCCCTTCGCGCATCTATGGCTGTGGCCGGCGGCCTCCGGGGGCTAGCATGCCGCCAAATCTTGCGCCGGCGGCCTCTCATAAGTATGGAAGTGTTGTCGCGGTTGCAAACGCCCGACACGCGTGTCTGGGGTGTGCCCCCCTCACGAACGGCGCTGCCGCCGGCACCTGGAGGGGGGAAACGGACGCGTGGGGTCTACACGGAGGGGATCTTGCTGTGGGTCTTCCCCGGATGTTGCTCCAATGTGTTCCTATGGGCTGACCTAACACAACCGGGTGGGGAGGTCCATTGGTCAAAGCCCGTCCGTGCAAAGTCAAAGGGGTAGATCCCGTGGTCAAACGCTATAGGGTTAGGCGAGACGGGGGCACTGGGGGGTAGCAATGCCACCGGAGCGTCGCACTGGGCCCTCATACATGCGGGGTGGTGTGGTGGCATGTCCGAAGAGGCGGGACGCGTCTCCGGGGCGTGGCCCCCCTCACGGACGGCGATGACACGGTAGTAGACGTTCTGCGGTAAC
>NW_021304707.1:0-1459 GCF_002162155.2 Triticum dicoccoides
GGACACAGCTGCCTACTTGGACATATTTGGCTTTTAACCATATCTTTTGTTTGTCGCCTTCCATGTTATTATTTTGATAAAGTTTGATTTCTTCCTTTCCTATGCTGTAGATACTTCTTCTCTTGCAACTGAAAGTACTTCTTCTGATTACAGTGAGGCGGCTTGATTAATCATTGGCCTCATGGCAAAATTGGGGACGGAGGAGGGAGGTGGCTTCATATAAGCATCACTTCAAAAGCTCACGGTATGTATGCCAGCATGCACTGGAGTTGTTGGATAAGTTCCTTTTTGTCAAAACACATTTCATTTTGTTTTTAGAATGCTGGCCTGGTGTACACTGATCAGTTGTGGTATTCTTTCCCTGTGCAGGAGATCAAACCGAAGAAAGATAACACTCAACGCAACATGCTCGTGTCGATGATATGGGTGCAGAGGAAGAGTGTGTGGATGATCAGTGAGAGCAGGTATGTGCTTACCAGCCAGCGCAAGAGCATCTGGTGGGCCCGGTAGATCCCCAGGGAGGAGTAGGCGGGCGTATATTGTCCATTTCTTCTGTAAAAAAATGTCACTCTACACAATATAATTTTTTGGAACAACACATACTCGACTAATCATCCTTTATAAATCAACAGGCTTGTACGAGATGTTAAAATGTGTTCCTATCTGTCTACCATTATTCCTCTGTTTTATAAGTGTTAATTTCATTGATTTCTTACTTATATGTATATACTGATTGCAGATTTGCTAGAATGTCACTTTGCAAAACATATGATCCAATCCATGTTTTGTCCTTACAAATAGATAAATGCATGAAGGCATTGAGATAGGTGGTGCAGATGCTTACTTGTTGTCAACATTAGATGGTGGTTTGGTAAGTGACTATTTTGAAAAATATTTTCTCAGTCTAACATGTACACTATATTCACACAGTAGCCTTGCTTCTGCACCCCATCTCTCTCTATAGCCTATATCTGCACCGCTCTTTGATCTAATTTTTGTCCCAAAATCTTAGGCAGTTTGTTCCCTATAAAATAACATGGAGCATCAAAATTTGGATTTTCAAAAGGTTCTTACAAACTGAATTTTATCGATACCACATTCATGATAATTTGTCAATTTGTGTTTGCTTCCAAACACCCTGGCATATTAAAATTTTGAATAGGAGAGTCACTAGTAAACCTCTATTTGACTAGCTCATTGATCAAAGATGGTTATGTTTCCTAACCATAAACATGAGTTGTTATTTGATTAACGGGATCACATCATTAGGAGAATGATGTGTTTGACTTGACCCATTCCGTTAGCTTAGCACTTGATCGTTTTAGTATTCTACTATTGCTTTCTTCATGACTTATACATGTTCCTATAACTATGAGATTATGCAACTCCCTTTTACCGGAGGAACAGTTTGTGTGCTACCAAACGTCACAACGTATCTTGGTGATTATAAAGGTGCTCT
>NW_021304708.1:0-977 GCF_002162155.2 Triticum dicoccoides
CGATATGCAACTGAGGAAGTGTCTACTGATGCCAAGAAGCAAGCAAGGTTCCGTAAGGGCCTTAGTCCTGAGCTTCGCCGCGACCTCCGTCTGCATGAGTGCACATCCTTCCAGAAACTTGTCAACAAAGCCATCAGTGCTGAAACTGGTCAGACTGACTATGACGCAACACGCAAGCATGGCCGTGACATGGGTTCCTCATCCGGTGCTGGTCCTCAGAAGCGCCGCGTGTGGGTACCCAACACCGCCCTGCCACCCAGGTTCACACCGAGGCCATCCTTCCAGGCGCCTCGCCCCGTTCAACAGTCTGCACCGGCCAAGCCCTATGGGGGTCCAACCAACAATGTTCCTCCACGTACCAGCTCCGTGACTTGTTTCAAGTGTGGGGAATCTGGTCACTATATGCGTGAGTGCCCCCAGACCAACCCCAACCAGTCTACTAAAGCTGTTGGCCGTGGCAAGCCGACAGGAAAAATATTCCACGCCAAGCCGGTCACCGCTTCACGTGGCCATGTCAACTGTATCTCTGCCGAAGAAGCTCAAGAGGATCCCAACGTCCTTCTCGGTACGCTTCTTGTTAATTGCCACCCGGCATCTGTTCTTTTCGATACAGGAGCCTCTCATTCTTTTATATCTGAAAATTATGCTCGTTTGCATAACGTCGCATTCGGTGATATGCCAACCTCCATGGTAATTCAAACTCCGGGATCCAAATGGCAAACTTCTAGAGTAAGCCATGGAAATGAAATCCAAGTCGACAGACTTGTTTTCCTCGCGTCTTTGATAGCCCTTAAATCTTCAGATATTAATATCATTTTGGGTATGGACTGGATGTCAGCTCATCAAGCCAAAATTGATTGCTTCTCTAGGACTGTTCAACTCACTCACCCTTCGGGCAAGATAGTCAATGTCCTAACCCGAATAGCCAAGCGACAATTATATTCTCTTAACGCCAGCCCTTTGCCAGACCTTGAGGA
>NW_021304709.1:0-1281 GCF_002162155.2 Triticum dicoccoides
GCCTGCAGCCGGCACCCAGCCCGCCTCGCCGGTGCTGGCGCGCGCGCCTGCGGCGGCCGCCCGGGTTCGCCCGTTAGCGGGTGGCGACCGCACCCTGCACCCAACGCCCGCAAGGCCCCATGGGCCACTGACCACGGGGGCCCGCCCCCAGAACGTTAAAAAAAAGTAAAAAGTATATAAAAATAAATAAAACAGCAATTAAAATAAAAACAAATTTAATTAATTAATTAATTAATTAAATTAATTAAGTTAATTAACCTTGATTAATTAATCTAATTAACATGTTAGCTTAATTAAACAGTGATTAGTTTAACTAAACCCTAATTAACCTAACAGAGTATGACAGGTGGGTCCCACTGGACCCACGCGTAAGTTTGACTTAGTCAACTCTGTTGACTGCTGACGTCAGCATGACATCATGCTGACGTCATAAATCCATTTTTCGAATTAATTAAATAATTAATTAAATTCTAGAAATTAATAAAATCTTTATAAAAAAATCATATCTTTTAATCAGTAACTCGGATTAAAATATTTTCAACATGAAAGTTGCTCAGAACGATGAGACGATTCCGGATACGCAGTCCGTTCGTCCGCCACACACCCCTAACCTATCGAACTCGCAACTTTCCCCCTCCGGCTCCTCTGCCCGAAAACGCGAAACACCGGGAATACTTCCCCGATGTTTCCCCCCTTAACCGGTACCACCTCATACCACGTTAGGGCACACCTAGCACCGCTCATTGTCACGTCACGCATCGTCGTGTTTATGTTTGCATTGTATTCATTGTTTCTTCCCCCTCTTATCTCCGGTAGACTACGAGACCGACGCTGCTGCTACCCAGTTCGACTACGGAGTTGACGACCCCTCCTTCTTGCCAGAGCAACCAGGCAAGCCCCCCCCCTTGATCACCAGATATCGCCTATTCTCCTCTATACTGCTTGCATTAGAGTAGTGTAGCATGTTACTGCTTTCGTTAATCCTATTCTGATGCATAGCCTGACATTGTCGCTACATCTGTTGATACCTTACCTGCAATCCTAAATGCTTAGTATAGGATGCTAGTTTATCATCATTGACCCTACATTCTTGTCAGTCTGCCTTGCTATACTATCGGGCCGTGATCACTTGGGAGGTGATCACGGGTATATACTATACATACATACATACTATACAGATGGTGACTAAAGTCGGGTCAGCTCATTGAGTACCCGCAAGTGATTCTGACGAGGGGGCTGAAAGGACAGGTGGCTCCATCCCGGTAGAGGTGGGCCTGGGTT
>NW_021304710.1:0-13421 GCF_002162155.2 Triticum dicoccoides
TGGAGAAGGATGAACATTGGAGCAAGAACAAGCATGGAGATGATGGCATGCGCAAGGGAAACAAGAACGGAGTTACAAGTGATGATTTCAGGACTTTGAAGCCACCATAATGGGTGCATGAAGCCTTGGACGAAATATACAAGATGCCACTTCATAAATTTCGTCCCGAGGCTATTTTAGGTGCTGCGTCACCTTATTATTGGGCCAGGCCCATGTAATTTCGAAATACATAAGTATAGGCTATTTTTAGAGTCCGTATGTGTGGGGAAACAAGAGATAGGGTTGATTTCGGACCCCTCCACCAAGGGCCACGAAATTCCCCCCCTCTTCCTCCATATATACAGCCCTTAGGGCATCGTTTAGACTTTGGGTTTTGTTTAGATTAAAAGTTCGCCATAGCTGCAACTTCGCGTACTTCGTTTGTGTTCAACGACCAGAAGAAGACGTCACAGAACCCCACCTTGATCAATAAAGCTTTCATCTTATATTCGCAATATCCAGATTGCAATCTCAGTTTCTTGCTTGTTCTTCGTTTGCTCGCAGGAAACAGACCCTCGTGGTCAGGTTGATCGTGCTCCGGCGTGGTCAATAACCTCTCGGAGTTGGTTTAGCGATTGCTAAGGCGCGACATCCACGCACGTTCGTAGTCGGATCGTCAAAGTCGACTGCCACCAAAGCGATATCCATCATCTCATCGAAAGACGGGACACCTTTGCCTCTATCAGTTGTAAGGGAGGAGGTCATTATGCGAGAGAATGCAAATCTCCGCGTGTGATGATTGCTACCGCGGATGGTGGATATGAGTCCGCTAGTGACTATGATGAGGAGACTTTGGCTCTTATTACACGTGAAGAACATGGTGGAGATGATTCTGATCATGAGACGCAATACATGGCTCCTGAAGACGCTGACAGGTATGAATGTTTAGTTGCACAACGTGTTTTGAGTGTGCAGGTCACACAAGCTGAGCAAAATCAGAGGCACAATTTGTTCCATACCAAGGGAGTTGTGAAGGAACGTTCTGTGCGCGTCATCATAGACGGAGGGAGCTGCAACAACTTGGCTAGCATGGAGATGGTGGAGAAGCTTTCTCTCACCACAAGACCACATCCACATCCTTACTACATCCAATGGTTCAACAACAGCGGCAAGGGTAAGGTAACATGTACTGTTCGTGTGCATTTTAGTATCTCTACATATGCTGATTATGTTGATTGTGATGTGGTACCTATGCAAGCATGTTCCTTATTACTTGGTAGACCATGGCAATTTGATAAAAATTCTGTACACCATGGTAGAAACAATCACTATACTCTTGTTCATAAGGATAAAAATATTACTTTGCTTCCTATGACTCCTGATTCCATTTTGAAAGATGATATTAATAGAGCTAATAAAGCAAAACAGGAGACGAATAAGAGTGAAAATCAGATTGTGGCAAAAGAATTTGAACAACAAATTAAGCCTAATAATAAACCATCTAGTGTTGCTTCTGAAATTAAATTGAAAAGTGCATGTTTATTTGCCACCAAATCTGATATTGATGAGCTAGATTTCAGCAAATCTGTTTGCTATGCTTTTGTGTGCAAAGAGGCATTATTTTCATTCGAGGACGTGCCTTCCTCTTTGCCTCCTGCTGTCACTAACATTTTGCAGGAGTTCGCTGACGTCTTTCCACAAGACGTGCCACCGGGATTACCGCCTATTCGAGGGATTGAGCATCAGATTGACTTAATTCCCGGTGCTTCACTGCCAAACCGTGCACCATACCGTACCAATCCAGAGGAGACGAAGGAGATTATGCGTCAAGTACAAGAGCTTCTCGACAAAGGTTATATACGTGAATCCCTTAGTCCTTGTGCTATTCCTATTATTCTAGTGCCGAAAAAGGATGGTACATCACGTATGTGTGTTGATTGTAGAGGCATTAATAATATTACTATTCGTTATCGTCATCCTATTCCTAGGCTAGATGATATGCTTGATGAATTGAGTGGCTCTACAATATTCTCCAAAGTTGATTTGCGTAGTGGATACCATCAAATTCGTATGAAATTGGGACATGAATGGAAAACAGCATTTAAAACTAAGTTTGGATTATATGAGTGGTTAGTCATGCCTTTTGGGTTAACTAATGAACGAAGTTTTACGTGCTTTCATTGGACGATTTGTGGTAGTCTATTTTGATGATATACTGATTTATAGCAGATCTTTGGAAGAACATTTGGAACATTTACGTGCTGTTTTTATTGCTCTACGTGGTGCACGTTTGTTTGGTAACCTTGGGAAGTGCACCTTTTGCACCGACCGAGTATCTTTTCTTGGCTATGTTGTTACTCCACAGGGAATTGAAGTTGACAAAGCCAAGATTGAAGCTATTGAGAGTTGGCCGCAGCCCAAAACGGTCACACAAGTGAGGAGTTTTCTTGGCCTCGCTGGATTCTATAGGCGTTTTGTGAGAGATTCCAGCACCATTGCTGCACCTCTCAACGAGCTTACAAAGAAGGATGTGCCTTTTGTTTGGGGTACCGCACAGGAAGAAGCCTTCACGGTATTGAAAGATAAGTTAACACATGCTCCTTTACTCCAACTTCCTGATTTTAATAAGACTTTTGAGCTTGAATGTGATGCTAGTGGAATTGGATTAGGAGGTGTGTTATTACAAGATGGCAAACCTGTTGCATACTTTTCTGAAAAATTGAGTGGGCCTAGTCTGAATTATTCTACTTATGATAAAGAATTATATGCTCTTGTTCGGACTTTAGAAACATAGCAACATTATTTATGGCCCAAAGAATTTGTTATACATTCTGATCATGAATCTTTGAAACATATTAAAAGTCAAGCTAAACTGAATCGTAGACATGCTAAATGGGTTGAATTCATTGAGACTTTCCCTTATGTCATTAAACACAAGAAGGGAAAAGAAAATGTTATTGCTGATGCATTGTCTCGTCGCTATACTATGCTTTCACAACTTGACTTCAAAATATTTGGTTTGGAGACCATCAAAGATCAATATGTGCATGATGCTGATTTTAAAGATGTAATGCAGAATTGTAAAGAAGGAAGAATGTGGAACAAGTTTTTCGTTAACGATGGATTTGTGTTTCGTGCTAACAAGCTATGCATTCCAGCTAGCTCCGTTCGTCTTTTGTTGTTGCAGGAAGCGCATGGAGGAGGATTAATGGGACATTTTGGCGTGAAGAAGACGGAGGACGTACTTGCTACACATTTCTTTTGGCCAAAGATGAGAGGGGATGTTGAGCGTTTTATTGCTCGATGCACTACATGTCAAAAAGCTAAGTCACGACTCAATCCTCATGGTTTATATATGCCTTTGCCTGTACCTAGTGTTCCTTGGGAGGATATATCTATGGACTTTGTTTTAGGTTTACCTCGAACAAAGAAGGGGAGGGATAGCATATTTGTTGTCGTGGATAGATTCTCGAAAATGGCACACTTTATACCATGTCATAAAAGCGATGATGCTGTTAATGTTGCTGATTTGTTCTTTCGTGAAATTATTCGCTTGCATGGTGTGCCAAATACTATTGTTTCAGATCGTGATACTAAATTTCTTAGCCACTTTTGGAGATGTTTATGGGCTAAGTTGGGGACTAAACTGCTTTTTAGTACTACTTGTCACCCCCAAACTGATGGACAAACTGAAGTAGTCAATAGAACGTTGTCTACTATGCTTAGGGCTGTTTTGAAGAATAATAAGAAAATGTGGGAGGAATGCTTGCCTCATATTGAATTTGCTTATAATCGTTCATTGCATTCTACTACTAAGATGTGCCCTTTTGAAGTTGTGATAGAGGCGGAGGTGTCCCGTCTTTCGATGAGATGGTGGATTTCGCTTTGGTGGAAGTCGACTTTGACGATGCGACTACGAACGTGCGAGGACGTCGCGCCTTAGCAATCGCTAAACCAACTCCGAGAGGTTATTGACCACGCCGGAGCACGATCAACCTGACCACGAGGGTCTGTTTCCTGCGAGCAAACGAAGAACAAGCAAGAAACTAAGATTGCAATCTGGATATTGCGAATATAAGATGAAAGCTTTATTGATCAAGGTGGGGTTCTGTGACGCCTTTGTCTGGTCGTTGAACACAAACGAAGTACGCGAAGTTGCAGCTATGGCGAACTTTTAATCTAAACAAAACCCAAAGTCTAAACGATGCCCTAAGGGCTGTATATATGGAGGAAGAGGGGGGAATTTCGTGGCCCTTGGTGGAGGGGTCCGAAATCAACCCTATCTCTTGTTTCCCCACACATACGGACTCTAAAAATAGCCTATACTTATGTATTTCGAAATTACATGTGCCTGGCCCAATAATAAGGTGACGCAGCACCTAAAATAGCCTCGGGACGAAATTTATGAAGTGGCATCTTGTATATTTCGTCCAAGGCTTCATGCACCCATTATGGTGGCTTCAAAGTCCTGAAATCATCACTTGTAACTCCGTTCTTGTTCCCCTTGCGCATGCCATCATCTCCATGCTTGTTCTTGCTCCAATGTTCATCCTTCTCCAAGCTAGGCCCTTCATTTGTAAGCAAAACAAATGTATCCAATTTAGGCAGCATCATATTCTCATGAACATTAGAATCATTACCAAGAAACGAAAGTACCTGGTAATTTAGTTGGCGTGCACGAGCTCTAGTAATTGGTCCAGTATGTATAGCAGCAGGGGCTGTGGGTGTAACAATTGTATTGATGTCCTCATCAACATCCTTCTTTGTAAGCTCGTTGAGAGGTGCAGCAATGGTGTTGAAATCTCTCACAAAACGCCTATAGAATCCAGCGAGGCCAAGAAAACTCCTCACTTGTGTGACTGTTTTGGGCTGCGGCCAACTCTCAATAGCTTCAATCTTGGCTTTGTCAACTTCAATTCCCTGTGGAGTAACAACATAGCCAAGAAAAGATACTCGGTCGGTGCAAAAGGTGCACTTCCCAAGGTTACCAAACAAACGTGCATCACGTAGAGCAATAAAAACAGCACGTAAATGTTCCAAATGTTCTTCCAAAGATCTGCTATAAATCAGTATATCATCAAAATAGACTACCACAAATCGTCCAATGAAAGCACGTAAAACTTCGTTCATTAGTCTCATGAAAGTACTAGGCGCATTAGTTAACCCAAAAGGCATGACTAACCACTCATATAATCCAAACTTAGTTTTAAATGCTGTTTTCCATTCATGTCCCAATTTCATACGAATTTGATGGTATCCACTACGCAAATCAACTTTGGAGAATATTGTAGAGCCACTCAATTCATCAAGCATATCATCTAGCCTAGGAATAGGATGACGATAACGAATAGTAATATTATTAATGCCTCTACAATCAACACACATACGTGATGTACCATCCTTT
This sequence comes from Triticum dicoccoides, assembly GCF_002162155.2. Lineage (NCBI taxonomy): Eukaryota > Viridiplantae > Streptophyta > Magnoliopsida > Poales > Poaceae > Triticum > Triticum dicoccoides. Next base: position 5,384 of record NW_021304710.1, read on the forward strand.
TTCGGCACTAGAATAATAGGAACAGCACAAGGACTAAGGGATTCGCGTATATAACCTTTGTCGAGAAGCTCTTGTACTTGACGCATAATCTCCTTCGTCTCCTCTGGATTGGTACGGTATGGTGCACGGTTTGGCAGTGAAGCACCGGGAATTAAGTCAATTTGATGCTCAATCCCTCGAATAGGCGGTAATCCCGGTGGCACGTCTTGTGGAAAAACGTCAGCGAACTCCTGCAAAATGTTAGTGACAGCAGGAGGCAAAGAGGAAGGCACGTCCTCGAATGAAAATAATGCCTCTTTGCACACAAAAGCATAGCAAACAGATTTGTTGAAATCTAGCTCATCAATATCAGATTTGGTGGCAAATAAACATGCACTTTTCAATTTAATTTCAGAAGCAACACTAGATGGTTTATTATTAGGCTTCATTTGTTGCTCAAATTCTTTTGCCACAATCTGATTTTCACTCTTATTCTTCTCCTGTTGTGCTTTATTAGCTCTATTAATATCATCTTTCAAAATGGAATCAGGAGTCATAGGAAGCAAAGTAATATATTTATCCTTATGAACAAGAGTATAGTGATTGTTTCTACCATGGTGTACAGAATTTTTATCAAATTGCCATGGTCTACCAAGTAATAAGGAACATGCTTGCATAGGTACCACATCACAATCAACATAATCAGCATATGTAGAGATACTAAAATGCACACGAACAGTACGTGTTACCTTAACCTTGCCGCTGTTGTTGAACCATTGGATGTAGTAAGGATGTGGATGTGGTCTTGTGGTGAGAGAAAGCTTCTCCACCATCTCCATGCTAGCCAAGTTGTTGCAGCTCCCTCCGTCTATTATGACGCGCATAGAACGTTCCTTCACAACTCCCTTGGTATGGAACAAATTGTGCCTCTGATTTTGCTCAGCTTGTGTGACCTGCACACTCAAAACACGTTGAGCAACTAAACATTCATACCTGTCAGCGTCTTCAGGAGCCATGTTGATGAGGACATCAATACAATTGTTACACCCACAGCCCCTGCTGCTATACATACTGGACCAATTACTAGAGCTCGTGCACGCCAACTAAATTACCAGGTACTTTCGTTTCTTGGTAATGATTCTAATGTTCATGAGAATATGATGCTGCCTAAATTGGATACATTTGTTTTGCTTACAAATGAAGGTCCTAGCTTGGAGAAGGATGAACATTGGAGCAAGAACAAGCATGGAGATGATGGCATGCGCAAGGGGAACAAGAACGGAGTTACAAGTGATGATTTCAGGACTTTGAAGCCACCATAATGGGTGCATGAAGCCTTGGACGAAATATACAAGATGCCACTTCATAAATTTCGTCCCGAGGCTATTTTAGGTGCTGCGTCACCTTATTATTGGGCCAGGCCCATGTAATTTCGAAATACATAAGTATAGGCTATTTTTAGAGTCCGTATGTGTGGGGAAACAAGAGATAGGGTTGATTTCGGACCCCTCCACCAAGGGCCACGAAATTCCCCCCTCTTCCTCCATATATACAGCCCTTAGGGCATCGTTTAGACTTTGGGTTTTGTTTAGATTAAAAGTTCGCCATAGCTGCAACTTCGCGTACTTCGTTTGTGTTCAACGACCAGACAAAGGCGTCACAGAACCCCACCTTGGTCAATAAAGCTTTCATCTTATATTCGCAATATCAAGATTGCAATCTCAGTTTCTTGCTTGTTATTCGTTTGCTCGCAGGAAACAGACCCTCGTGGTCAGGTTGATCGTGCTCCGGCGTGGTCAATAACCTCTCGGAGTTGGTTTAGCGATTGCTAAGGCGCGACGTCCTCGCACGTTCGTAGTCGGATCGTCAAAGTCGACTTCCATCAAAGCGAAATCCATCATCTCATCGAAAGACGGGACACCTCCGCCTCTATCAGATGAGGTTGATCAAAATCAGCACTACGTGCAGCCACCTGTACCACCACCAGCAGGTCGACCTCAGGTATATATTCGTAATGGTAGGCCTGCACCACTACCTCAGGTACGAGATGATGTCCATATTCCTAAACTGAAATTCAATATTCCACCATTTGAGGGTAGATATGTTCCTGATATATATCTTACTTGGGAGTTAGAAACTGAACAACGATTTACATGTTTACAATATGCTGAGGAGAGACGAGTTGCTGCTGCTGTTTGTGCTTTCACTAGTTTTGCATGTGTATGGTGGTCTGAACATTATAGATTATATCCTATTCCAACTACTTGGGCTGCTTTGAAAACTGCTATGCGTACGCGTTGGGTTCCACCATATTATCAACGTGAATTGCTTCAAAAATTGCAGCGTTTAAGACAAGGGAAAAATTCTGTAGAAGAATATTATCAGGAATTACAAACTGGCATGATTAGATGTGGTATTGTTGAGGAGAATGAAGCTATGCTTGCACGTTTTCTGGGTGGATTAAATAGAGAGATTCAGACCATTCTAGACTATAAGGAGTATACTAATATCACTCGTTTATTCCATCTTGCTTGTAAAGCTGAACGTGAAGTGCAGGATCGACAAGCATTGGGGCGAACTAACTTTTCTGCAGGCCGACCTTCATCATGGACACCACGTGCATCTTCTACTTCAACTGTACCAGCACCTCCATCCGGTGCCACCTCCAACCGTGATACAAGAAAACAGGCACAACCACCATTATCTGCCAAGAGCGCACCTGCGGGGCCTGCACAGCGTTCTTCTTCTTCCATGGCATCAACAGGGCACACAAGTGATATTATTTGTCGTCGTTGTAAGGGAGGAGGTCATTATGCGAGAGAATGCAAATCTCCGCGTGTGATGATTGCTACCGCGGATGGTGGATATGAGTCCGCTAGTGACTATGATGAGGAGACTTTGGCTCTTATTACACGTGAAGAACATGGTGGAGATGATTCTGATCATGAGACGCAATACATGGCTCCTGAAGACGCTGACAGGTATGAATGTTTAGTTGCTCAACGTGTTTTGAGTGTGCAGGTCACACAAGCTGAGCAAAATCAGAGGCACAATTTGTTCCATACCAAGGGAGTTGTGAAGGAACGTTCTGTGCGCGTCATCATAGACGGAGGGAGATGCAACAACTTGGCTAGCATGGAGATGGTGGAGAAGCTTTGTCTCACCACAAGACCACATCCACATCCTTACTACATCCAATGGTTCAACAACAGCGGCAAGGTTAAGGTAACACATACTGTTCGTGTGCATTTTAGTATCTCTACATATGCTGATTATGTTGATTGTGATGTGGTACCTATGCAAGCATGTTCCTTATTACTTGGTAGACCATGGCAATTTGATAAAAATTCTGTACACCATGGTAGAAACAATCACTATACTCTTGTTCATAAGGATAAAAATATTACTTTGCTTCCTATGACTCCTGATTCCATTTTGAAAGATGATATTAATAGAGCTAATAAAGCACAACAGGAGAAGAATAAGAGTGAAAATCAGATTGTGGCAAAAGAATTTGAGCAACAAATGAAGCCTAATAATAAACCATCTAGTGTTGCTTCTGAAATTAAATTGAAAAGTGCATGTTTATTTGCCACCAAATCTGATATTGATGAGCTAGATTTCAGCAAATCTGTTTGCTATGCTTTTGTGTGCAAAGAGGCATTATTTTCATTCGAGGACGTGCCTTCCTCTTTGCCTCCTGCTGTCACTAACATTTTGCAGGAGTTTGCTGATGTTTTTCCACAAGACGTGCCACCGGGATTACCGCCTATTCGAGGGATTGAGCATCAGATTGACTTAATTCCCGGTGCTTCACTGCCAAACCGTGCACCATACCGTACCAATCCAGAGGAGACGAAGGAGATTATGCGTCAAGTACAAGAGCTTCTCGACAAAGGTTATATACGCGAATCCCTTAGTCCTTGTGCTGTTCCTATTATTCTAGTGCCGAAAAAGGATGGTACATCACGTATGTGTGTTGATTGTAGAGGCATTAATAATATTACTATTCGTTATCGTCATCCTATTCCTAGGCTAGATGATATGCTTGATGAATTGAGTGGCTCTACAATATTCTCCAAAGTTGATTTGCGTAGTGGCTACCATCAAATTCGTATGAAATTGGGAGATGAATGGAAAACAGCATCTAAAACTAAGTTTGGATTATATGAGTGGTTAGTCATGCCTTTTGGGTTAACTAATGCACCTAGTACTTTCATGAGATTAATGAACGAAGTTTTACGTGCTTTCATTGGACGATTTGTGGTAGTTTACTTTGATGACATATTGATTTATAGCAGATCTTTGGAAGAACATTTGGAACATTTACGTGCTGTTTTTATTGCTCTACGTGATGCACGTTTGTTTGGTAACCTTGGGAAGTGCACCTTTTGCACCGACCGAGTATCTTTTCTTGGCTATGTTGTTACTCCACAGGGAATTGAAGTTGATAAAGCCAAGATTGAAGCGATGATGCTGTTAATGTTGCTGATTTTTCTTTCGTGAAATTATTCGCTTGCATGGTGTGCCAAATACTATTGTTTCAGATCGTGATACTAAATTTCTTAGCCACTTTTGGAGATGTTTATGGGCTAAGTTGGGGACTAAACTACTTTTTAGTACTACTTGTCACCCCCAAACTGATGGACAAACTGAAGTAGTCAATAGAACGTTGTCTACTATGCTTAGGGCTGTTTTGAAGAATAATAAGAAAATGTGGGAGGAATGCTTGCCTCATATTGAATTTGCTTATAATCGTTCATTGCATTCTACTACTAAGATGTGCCCTTTTGAAGTTGTGTATGGTTTCCTACCTCGTGCACCTATTGATTTGTTGCCTCTTCCATCTTCGGAGAAGGTTAATTTTGATGCTAAACAACGTGCTGAATTGATTTTAAAAATGCATGAGTTAACTAAGGAAAACATTGAGCGCATGAATGCTAAATATAAACTTGCTGGAGATAAGGGTAGAAAACATGTTGTGTTTGCACCTGGAGAACTTGTTTGGTTACATTTGCGTAAGGATAGATTTCCTGATTTGCGCAAATCAAAGTTAATGCCACGTGCTGATGGTCCCTTTAAGGTGTTAGAGAAAATAAATGATAATGCATATAAACTTGAGCTGCCTGCAGATTTTGGGGTTAGTCCCACTTTTAACATTGCAGATTTGAAGCCTTATTTGGGTGAGGAAGATGAACTTCCGTCGAGGACGACTTCATTTCAAGAAGGGGAGGATGATGAGGACATCAATACAATTGTTACACCCACATCCCCTGCTGCTATACATACTGGACCAATTACTAGAGCTCGTGCACGCCAACTAAATTACCAGGTACTTTCGTTTCTTGGTAATGATTCTAATGTTCATGAGAATATGATGCTGCCTAAATTGGATACATTTGTTTTGCTTACAAATGAAGGGCCTAGCTTGGAGAAGGATGAACATTGGAGCAAGAACAAGCATGGAGATGATGGCATGCGCAAGGGGAACAAGAACGGAGTTACAAGTGATGATTTCAGGACTTTGAAGCCACCATAATGGGTGCATGAAGCCTTGGACGAAATATACAAGATGCCACTTCATAAATTTCGTCCCGAGGCTATTTTAGGTGCTGCGTCACCTTATTATTGGGCCAGGCCCATGTAATTTCGTAATACATAAGTATAGGCTATTTTTAGAGTCCGTATGTGTGGGGAAACAAGAGATAGGGTTGATTTCGGACCCCTCCACCAAGGGCCACGAAATTCCCCCCTCTTCCTCCATATATACAGCCCTTGGGGCATTGTTTAGACTTTGGGTTTTGTTTAGATTAAAAGTTCGCCATAGCTGCAACTTCGCGTACTTCGTTTGTGTTCAACGACCAGACAAAGGCGTCACAGAACCCCACCTTGATCAATAAAGCTTTCATCTTATATTCGCAATATCCAGATTGCAATCTTAGTTTCTTGCTTGTTCTTCGTTTGCTCGCAGGAAACAGACCCTCGTGGTCAGGTTGATCGTGCTCCGGCGTGATCAATAACCTCTCGGAGTTGGTTTAGCGATTGCTAAGGCGCGACGTCCTCGCACGTTCGTAGTCGGATCGTCAAAGTCGACTTCCACCAAAGCGAAATCCACCATCTCATCGAAAGACGGGAAACCTTTGCCTCTATCAAGTGGTATCAGATTTCCAGGTTGCTCGGTGAGATTTTACAGTTTTTCGTAGTTTAGATCGAGTCTGTTCTTCATACCTACAGTCCACGAAAAAGCCACAGAAAAAAATTAGGGTTAGTTCATCATATCCGAACCAATCTGAGCCTTTGCATAATCTTTTTAGGGTTTTGCTTTGTTGAATTTGCGGTTGCATCGTCGTGTCTAGTTGCTGGTCTTAGAGTCTAGTCTTTTAGAGTTTCGAGTTCTGGTCATAAGTTGTCACGCCGCCGCCGCACCATCATCATCGCCCCTGCCATCTACCACCACCGCTTATCCGCCACCGCTCCGAATCCGTATCCATATACCACCACCAATCCGTGTCCATATACCACCACCGATCCATATCCAGATACTACCACCGCTACCACCACCGCTGCCATATACCACCACCATATATCCACCACCAATCCGAGTTCCTTGCATATTAGGTTTTTTTTCGAGATCCATCTAGATTCCGATTCGTGTTTCCTTGCCGGAGTAGGTTTCGGAAAAAAAAAAGAGTCGGGTAGCCACGCTCCGTTTAGGCCCAAAAATTTTCGAAAACGCATTTTTCGAAAAAAATTCTGGCTATCCTATTTTTAGGTGTTTCTGAGTGTTTTGAGACAGGTGCCATTATAGGAAGTTTTTTTTGACCTGTTTCCAGTTTTTGGGTCCGGGCAATCGAAAAAAAAAAAATTGGTCGAAAAAATTTCGTGCCCATCCTGTCCGTTTGAGCTGGGAAGAGTTTTGAGACACTCGCCATTATAGTGATTTTTCGCAAAAAAAAAGCAGCGCAAAAAAAAAGAGCGCAAGAAAAAAAGAGCGAAAAAAAATTAAGAGTGTGCTTTTCCCTTGTTTACGTGCCGCGTCATGATTTTGTTGGTGTTCTAGGCTCGCGTCTCTAGCACAGTCTAGCCTAGGACCAGCACAGTACCGTCGTTGAGCGTTTATTCAACTTTGCATCTCTGAATTGATTATTGCTGACCCTTTTTGCTACCATACTATAAGCCTTCCCAGCTCCACATACATCTACGTCGTGTGTTTGACTCTCCCTGGTAATCGCTCTATCCAAGCTTTGAGAGTTTTTGACTACAACGGTTGCCGATCACCGCCTGCTGCTGGGTAAGAACTGGTAAGAATTTGAGATTTGCTTGACGGATTTGTGATACACCACCACCACTTCTTAGTGGTCTATAGGATCATATTCTTGTGTGTTTCTATTGCTGCTAACCATGCCAGGATCACAAGCCAACGAGATTGACTGGGAGAACTTATCGAACAAGGAGCTTCATGATAAGTTTCAGCAAATGATGACTGAACAGGTACAAGATGTGCTGAACAATTTTGAAGAGGCCATGGAGAAGATCACTGGCCTTGAGAAGACGTTCGAAACAAAGCTCGATAACAGATTTAATGAACTGCTTGCGCGTCTTCCACCACCGGCTGCACCTGTCGCACCTCTGCAACAACAACAACTACGCCCCCTTCCGAATCAGTATGGACGAGCACAGCGTGTTCCTATTGAGCCAGGACAAAATTCTGGTGCCGCTACTACTGCTGTTGGTGTTTCTTTGGCTCCTGCTACTGCTGCTGCTGGTACCCAGGAGGATGATGAGTATGCGGGCGATTATGAGGATGAGGTTGATCAAAATCAGATCTACGAGCAGCCACCAGCACCACCACCAGCAGGTCGACCTCAGGTATATATTCGTAATGGTAGGCCTGCACCACCACCTCAGGTACGAGATGATGTCCATATTCCTAAACTGAAATTGAATATTCCACCATTTGAGGGTAGATATGTTCCTGATATATATCTTACTTGGGAGTTAGAAACTGAACAACGATTTACATGTTTACAATATCCTGAGGAGAGACGAGTTGCTGCTG
>NW_021304711.1:0-1138 GCF_002162155.2 Triticum dicoccoides
CACAAAATACTCTACCGAGCTCACGAACATAGCTCGAACACAATCAGTTTTCAGACTTAGTGAAAACTGAGACACGCTGAAATATAACTCACGAAGGCATGTAAACGAGCTCGATGCACTCACTACGGTGCAAGTCATGGCAAGGAAAGCATATAACCAGCAAGAAGGCACAAAGTGCTAGCTACACATGGCAAGAACGAAGGCATAGCATGCGTGGAACACTAACGGTAGCATCGGCAAAGTCGCAAACAAGTTGACGATCTGCCCGGGTTAACAACGAAGCAAAAGTTGAGCTCGATTGAGTAAACCTAGAGCACTCCACATATGCAAACAAAGACATGGATGGAAAGAGCATAACATAATTATCAAAACTCCCTTACTGATCATCCTCAAAAGAGGCGCGGATCACTAGGAAACAAGCTGGACATATAGCATCACGAACTAAAATATCCCAGACTTAGTGAAAATCACTAAGTCTCTGAAATCAGCAATCTCAGGTACCTCTCTTCGCAAGCTTGCACAAGACAACACACACATCCTAAAAATGCATGGGTGGCACCTCTGGAAAGAAGACAAAATGCTTAACAATTCATCCCAAAGGGGCACAGGCATATCATGCACGAATTAAACATGGCAAAAATGACAAAAGTGCATGATGAACTAACGGATCTGCAATTTAACTCACGAAGCCCCCTTCTAACAGCATTTTGGGCATCAAGATGACCTCAAATGCAAATGATGCAATAGAATGAAATGATGTACATGTCGAGTCGAAGATTTTGATATATCACATGCCCAAAACGGAGCTACGGTTGTGGAGATACAAGCAGTCAAAGAATGCATAAAAATCTGGGAGATTAGGGTTTCGGGGAGAGGTCAACCTAGCCCAGATCCAGATCTGGATCGGCACGCTTCCCGAGGCGGCGCCGGGGAACACTGTAGCAGCCGGAGGCGGAGCTCGCCGGAGACGCGGCCGCCGGTCGGGGAGGAGGCTGCCGGGGCGGCGCCGGCGTGGAGGCGGGCGGCGCGGCGCCGGGGTCGGGCGCGGGGGCGGCGGCGCGGAGACAGGCCGCGGGGGCCGGCCTCGGGCTCCCGGGCCTCGGCGGCGGCGATGTGGGCCTCGCCCACGTGGCGGCAC
>NW_021304712.1:0-1367 GCF_002162155.2 Triticum dicoccoides
AATACGGTGATGCTGCAACGGGGGGAGCTGGTGAAGATCAAGAGGAACCAGACGATGTGCCCAATGATGCTGCCACGGGTGAAGCTGCTGAAGATCAAGATGAACCAGACGATGTGCCCGATGATGATGATCTCCGTCGGGTCATTGTCGATGCAAGGACGCAATGCATTAGTCAAAAAGAGAAGCTGAAGTTCGATCACATGTTAGAGGATCACAAAAAAGGGTTATACCCCAATTGTGAAGATGGCAACACAAAGCTCGGTACCGTACTGAAATTGCTGCAGTGGAAGGCAGAGAATGCTGTGGCTGACAAAGGATTTGAGAAGCTACTGAAAATATTGAAGAAGAAGCTTCCAAAGGATAACGAATTGCCCGACAGTACATACGCAGCAAAGAATGTCGTATGCCCTCTAGGATTGGAGGTGGAGAAGATACATGCATGCCCTAATGACTGCATCCTCTACCGCGGTGCATACAAGGATCTGAACGCATGTCCGGTATGTGGTGTATTGCAGTATAAGATCAGACGAGATGACCCTGGTGATGTTGACGGCGAGCTCCCCAGGAAGAGGGTTCCTGCGAAGGTGATGTGGTATGCTCCTATAATACCACGGTTGAAACGTCTGTTAAAAAATGAAGAGCATGCCAAGTTGATGCGATGGCACAGTGAGAACCGAAAAAAGATGGGAAGTTGAGAGCACCCGCTGACGGGTCGCAGTGGAGAAAAATCGAGAGAAAGTACTGGAATGAGTTTGCAAAGGACCCAAGGAATGTATGGTTTGCTTTAAGCGCGCGCTTTCGGGGAGCAGAGCAGCAATCACAGCACCTGGCCCGTGACTCTATGTATGTATAACCTTCCTCCTTGGATGTGCATGAAGCGGAAGTTCATTATGATGCCAGTTCTCATCCAAGGCCCTAAGCAACCAGGCAACGACATTGATGTGTACCTAAGGCCATTAGTTGAAGAACTTTTACAGCTTTGGAATGGAAACGGTGTACGTACGTGGGATGAGCACAGACAGGAGGAATTTAACCAAAGACGAGGCAGATCACCGGAAGAAGCCCGCCATGCGCACCGGTAATCACGTGCTTGCTATGGTCAATGATTTACACTACGTAATCTTTGGAAAGGGTCGCGGTGGACTAGCTGTTCCGAATGACGCTGAGGGACACGCACCCATGTGGAAGAAGAAATCTATATTTTGGGACCTACCCTACTGGAAAGACCTAGAGGTCCGCTCCTCAATCGATGTGATGCACGTGACGAAGAACCTTTGCGTGAACCTGCTAGGCTTCTTCGGCGTGTATGGGAAGACAAAAGATACACCTGAGGCACGGGAGGACCTACAACGTTTGCACGAAAAAGA
>NW_021304713.1:0-1378 GCF_002162155.2 Triticum dicoccoides
AATACGGTGATGCTGCAACGGGGGGAGCTGGTGAAGATCAAGAGGAACCAGACGATGTGCCCAATGATGCTGCCACGGGTGAAGCTGCTGAAGATCAAGATGAACCAGACGATGTGCCCGATGATGATGATCTCCGTCGGGTCATTGTCGATGCAAGGACGCAATGCATTAGTCAAAAAGAGAAGCTGAAGTTCGATCACATGTTAGAGGATCACAAAAAAGGGTTATACCCCAATTGTGAAGATGGCAACACAAAGCTCGGTACCGTACTGAAATTGCTGCAGTGGAAGGCAGAGAATGCTGTGGCTGACAAAGGATTTGAGAAGCTACTGAAAATATTGAAGAAGAAGCTTCCAAAGGATAACGAATTGCCCGACAGTACATACGCAGCAAAGAATGTCGTATGCCCTCTAGGATTGGAGGTGGAGAAGATACATGCATGCCCTAATGACTGCATCCTCTACCGCGGTGCATACAAGGATCTGAACGCATGTCCGGTATGTGGTGCATTGCAGTATAAGATCAGACGAGATGACCCTGGTGATGTTGACGGCGAGCTCCCCAGGAAGAGGGTTCCTGCGAAGGTGATGTGGTATGCTCCTATAATACCACGGTTGAAACGTCTGTTAAAAAATGAAGAGCATGCCAAGTTGATGCGATGGCACAGTGAGAACCGAAAAAAGATGGGAAGTTGAGAGCACCCGCTGACGGGTCGCAGTGGAGAAAAATCGAGAGAAAGTACTGGAATGAGTTTGCAAAGGACCCAAGGAATGTATGGTTTGCTTTAAGCGCGGATGGCATTAATCCTTTCGGGGAGCAGAGCAGCAATCACAGCACCTGGCCCGTGACTCTATGTATGTATAACCTTCCTCCTTGGATGTGCATGAAGCGGAAGTTCATTATGATGCCAGTTCTCATCCAAGGCCCTAAGCAACCAGGCAACGACATTGATGTGTACCTAAGGCCATTAGTTGAAGAACTTTTACAGCTTTGGAATGGAAACGGTGTACGTACGTGGGATGAGCACAGACAGGAGGAATTTAACCAAAGACGAGGCAGATCACCGGAAGAAGCCCGCCATGCGCACCGGTAATCACGTGCTTGCTATGGTCAATGATTTACACTACGTAATCTTTGGAAAGGGTCGCGGTGGACTAGCTGTTCCGAATGACGCTGAGGGACACGCACCCATGTGGAAGAAGAAATCTATATTTTGGGACCTACCCTACTGGAAAGACCTAGAGGTCCGCTCCTCAATCGATGTGATGCACGTGACGAAGAACCTTTGCGTGAACCTGCTAGGCTTCTTCGGCGTGTATGGGAAGACAAAAGATACACCTGAGGCACGGGAGGACCTACAACGTTTGCACGAAAAAGA
>NW_021304714.1:0-1457 GCF_002162155.2 Triticum dicoccoides
CGGCGTGCCCCGCCGTCGGTGCCCCGGTGGCCTCGTCCCGCCCTACGGGCGAGTGCCCGCTCGGGTGTGCCCGAGACCGGTGCCCGTTCGCCCGTTAGGGCTCCCCCTGAGCCACTGACCTTGGGGCCCCACCCCAGAACGTTTAAAAAAAAAGAAAAAAAGAAAAAAGGAATTAAAATAAATAAATAAATAAATATATTAAATAAATAAATAAACAATAACTAAAATAACTAAAATATTAATTAATTAATTAATTAAGTAATTAAGTTAATTAATCCTGATTAGATTAACCTAATCACTAACTAAATTAACTAATCTGTAATTAAACTAAACAGAGAATGACAGGTGGGTCCCACTGGACCCACACGCCAGGTTGACCAGGTCAATGGTCAACGTTGACTGCTGACATCACCCTGATGTCATGCTGACGTCAGCATTTACTATTCTGGATAATGTTGGATTAAATAATTAATTAAATTCCAGAAATTAATCAAATCTTTAGAAAATTATATCTTTTAATCCGTAACTCGGATTAAATTATTTTCAACATGAAAGTTGCTCAGAACGACAAGACGATTCCGGATATGCAGCCCGTTCGTCCACCACACACCCCTAACATATCAAACACGCAACTTTCCCCCTCCGGTTCATCTGTCCGAAAACGCGAAACACCGGGAATACTTTCCCGGATGCTTTCCCCCTTCGCCGGCATCACCTCATACTGCGTTAGGACACACCTAGCACCGCTCTTTGTCATGTCTTGCGTCATCTTGCTTATGTTTGCACTGTATTTATTGTTTCTTCCCCCTCTTCTCTTCGGTAGACTACGAGACCGACGCTGCTGCTGCCCAGTTCGACTACGGAGTTGACGACCCCTCTCTCTTGCCAGAGCAACCAGGCAAGCCCCCCCTTTGATCACCAGATATCGCCTACTCTTCTCTATACTACTTGCATTAGAGTAGTGTAGCATGTTACTGCTTTCCGTTAATCCTATTCTGATGCATAGCCTGTCATTGCCGCTACAGTCATTGATACCTTACCCGCAATCCTAAATGCTTAGTATAGGATGCTAGTGTTCCATCAGTGGCCCTACACTCTTGTCCGTCTGCCATGCTATACTACTGGGCTGTGATCACTTCGGGAGGTGATCACGGGCATATACTATATACTTTACACTGTTACATTACTGGTGATACTGTTTGGAGATGGGGGCTGAAGGGGCAGGTGGCTCCATCCAGGTAGTGGTGGGCCTGAGTTCCCGACGGCCCCCGACTGTTACTTTGTGGCGGAGCGACAGGGCAGGTTGAGACCACCTAGGAGACAGGTGGGCCTGGCCTTGTTCGGCATTCGCGGATACTTAACACGCTTAACGAGATCTTGGTATTTGATCTGAGTTGGCTACGAGCTTATACGCACTAACCATCTACGCGGGAGTAGTTATGGGTATCCCGACGTCG
>NW_021304714.1:6139-7721 GCF_002162155.2 Triticum dicoccoides
GAACATTTGAAGCACGATGCTAAATTTTATTTATCACTTATCCTAAAACCGTTGTATGGGTAATATCATGAGATTCCTTCCCCCTTACCTAAATGGTTTTCTACTTTATATCATGTCATGGATATCTTGCTCTGCTTGTCCTTGGGAAGGATTTACCCCTGAAAGATGTGTTTAAACACATTTTCCTTTCCATTGTTCTGTTTAAACATAATAATCACTTTTCCTTTCCATTGGTTTGTTTAAACCTTCTTGTGATCTATATAATATAAGCAGTAATATCCCTGCTTATGTAAACACCTCGGTGTACCATCTTGCCTGGTGTAACCCTGTTACTATTGTTGATGACATTCCGGTAGCCATCGATGGACGAGAACTTTGCCTATTGGTCCGCCTCATTCAACGAGCAGGAATTGGTTCTCTTCGTCCCTCGCCCTTGGTACCGATGTTGTTGCCGACATAACTGACGGGCTATCCTCTGACATGCCTTACTTACATGATCGTGCAAGACGTCATCACCCTTTTTACTTTTAAACCACATGGTGGGCCCATAACCCACAGTTCCACAGGATCAAAACCTGACTCTCCTGTACAACCCCGGTTTCCAAAGTTATTCCCCACGCTTGACTTCGTATGTAATTCACGGGTCACCTTCCTAATGCTCTATTCTGGTATCAGACGCAATACTTACTCTCGTTGCTCTGAACCCCTTTCTCACTCCGGTTCAGACTTCGAGCAACTATCTATACGCTTGGAACCTCTTATTGAGCCTTCGTACCTTACTCTCGACATATTTTATTGGTTCAATTCGAGAGGTACTCTTATGCTCATTCATGGGCTAACCCCAGATTGTTTCCCTCATAAGCATTCTGTCGTAGCCGAGCTGCCCCTTACCTATTCGTAAGTACGTTGAAGATCCCGAAGAAAGGATGACGACTTCATCATTTTGACCTGAAGCAGAAGTATGAAGGCGTCAATATATTGGGTTGACCTCTTCGAGAAGAGCAAGCCAGTATGAGAAGACCCGCTATATTCGTTACCAGACCTTCCCCCCTTACTCCCCTCTTAAATCTCGGGACGAGATTTCTTGTAGTGGAGGAGAATTGTGACGCCCGGGTAATTAAGCTACAGTAATCCCCGCTAATGATGCCACATCACCTCGATTACTGTGGATAAACTCGCGTTAGTTCGGAACCTAGTTCGAATTTCAAATTCAAAATTGAGCAAACAATAAAAGTTTTCAAATATTAAAATTTAAATGTTCGGAGTGCACCAAATAATACATAGGTAATTATGGTGATGAAACCACATTTTTATAAAATGTTTAAATGCTCAAAGGAAAATAAAACAGCAGCAAAAGAATTTAATTAAATGACTTTTGTATTTTGTAAAATATTAAACTATTTTATTTTGCTGTCCAAATTAATGTGGCAGTGGTATCTTTAGCACACCATATTTAGGTGTTGTTCTCACATTCTTCAAAATTGAAATAAATTAATAATTTAATAAAACCGAAAGGAATAAATAAAAGAAAAGGAAAAAGAAAACAAAAAGAAGAAGAATAAAGGAGAGAAAGAACCCCCCC
>NW_021304715.1:0-1286 GCF_002162155.2 Triticum dicoccoides
TATGATGACTACTTGATAGTTTAGTGCACCATGCTTAACGGCTTAGAATCGGGACTTCAAAGACGTTTTGAACGTCATGGACCATATGAGATGTTCCAGGAATTGAAGTTAATATTTCAAGCAAATACCCGAGTTGAGAGATATGAAGTCTCCAACAAGTTCTATAGCTAAAAGATGGAGGAGAATCGCTCAACTAGTGAGCATGTGCTCAGATTGTCTGGGTACTTCAATCGCTTGAATCAAGTGGGAGTTAATCTTCCAGATAAGATAGTGATTGACAGAATTCTCTAGTCACCATCACCAAGTTAGTAGAACTTCGTGATGAACTATAGTATGCAAGGGATGATGAAAATGATTCCCGAGCTCTTCGTGATGTTGAAATCAACGAAGGTAGAAATCAAGAAAGAGCATCAAGTGTTAATGGTTGACAAGATCACTAGTTTCAAGAAAAGGGCAAAGGGAAAGAAAGGGGAACTTCAAGTAGATTGACAAGCAAGTTGTCACTCCCACGAAGAAGCCCAAAGCTGAACCAAAGCCTGAAACTGAGTGCTTACACTGCAAAGGAAATGGTCACTGGAAGCGGAACTACCCTAAATATTTGGTGGATAAGAAGGATGGCAAAGTGAAAAAGGGTATATTTGATATACAGGTGTTTGATGTGTGCTTTACTAGTGTTTATAGCAACCCCTCGGTATTTGGTACTGGTTCAGTTGCTAAGAGTAGTAACTCGAAACGGGAGTTGCAGAATAAACAGAAACTAGTTAAGGGTGAAGTGATGATGTGTGTTGAAAGTAGTTTCAAGATTGAAATGATCATCATTGCACACTCCCTATTCTTTCGGGATTAGTGTTGAACCTAAATAAATGTTATTTGGTGTTTGCGTTGAGCATGAATATGATTTGATCGTGTTTATTGCAATACGGTTATTCATTTAAGTAAGAGAATAAACTGTTGTTCTGTTTACATGAATAAAACCTTATATGGTTACACACCCAATGAAAATGGTTCATTGGATCTCGATCGTAGTGATACACATATTCATAATATTGATGCCAAAAGATGCAAAGTTAATAATGATAGTGCAACTTATTTGTGGCACTGCCGTTTGGGTCATATCGGTGTAAAGCGCATGAAGAAACTCCATAAAGATGGATTTTCGGAATCACTTGGTTATGAATCATTTGATGCTTGCGAACCGTGCCTTTTGGGCAAGATGACTAAAACTCCGTTCTTCGGAACAATGGAACGAGTTACTGACTTGTTGGAAATAATACATACTGATGTAT
>NW_021304716.1:0-1666 GCF_002162155.2 Triticum dicoccoides
CCGTTTCATGGACTATTACTCACTGTTTTGCGGTCCCGGAGTGATTTCCACGATGAAAGAACCCTAGGTGCGTTTACATGTCGGTCATCAACACTCACAGTTTTGGCCGATTCTGGCCCGTTATTGGATTATTACTCACTATTTTGAGGTCCCGAAGCGATTTCCATAGTTATTGAACCCCAAGATGGGCTTACATGTCCGTCATAAACACTGGCAGTTTTGGACGATTCTAGCCCATTTCATGGACTATTACTCACTATTTTGGGTGATGGAGTGATTTCCATGATTAATGAACCCTGGGGTGCATTTATGTGTTGGTCATCAACACTCACAGTTTTGGCCGATTCTGGCCCGTTTCTTGGATTATTACTCATTGTTTTGAGTTCCCAAGCGATTTCCACAGTTACTGAACCCCAAGGTGTGCTTACATGTTGGTCATCAACCCTGGCAGTTTTGGCCGATTCTGGCCTGTTTCATGGTCTATTAGTAACTGTTTTGCGGTCCCGTAGTGATTACCACGATTAACGAACCCTAGGGTGCGTTTATGTGTCGGTCATCAACACAGGCAGTTTTGGCCGATTCTGGCCCGTTTCATGGACTATTACTCACTGTTTTGTGGTTCCGGAGTGATTTCCACGATTAACGAACCCTGTGGTGCGTTTACGTGTCGGTTATCAACACTCGCAGTTTTGGCTGATTCTCGCTAGTTTTATGGACTATTACTCACTGTTTCGCGGTCCGAGAGTGATTTCCACGATTAACGAACCCTGGGTGCGTTTACGTGTCGGTCATCAACACTCGCAGTTTTGGCCGATTCTGGCCTGTTTCTTGGACTATTACTCACTGTTTTGTAGTCTCGGGGTGATTTCCACGATTAACGAACCCTAGGTGTGTTTACGTGTCGGTCATCAACACTCAGAGTTTTGGCCAATTCTGGCCCGTTTATTGGATTATTACTCACTGTTTTGAGGTCCCAAAGCGATTTCCATGCTTATTGAACACCAAGATGCGCTTACATGTCCGTCATCAACACTGACAGTTTGGGACGATTCTGGCCCATTTCATGGAATATTACTCATTGTTTTGGGTCATGGAGTGATTTCCATGATTAATGAACCCTGGGGTGCATTTATGTGTCGGTCATCAACACTCATAGTTTTGGCCGATTCTGGCCCGTTTCTTGGATTATTAGTCACCGTTTTTAGTTCCGAGGCGATTTCCATAGTTATTGAACCCCAAGGTGTGCTTACATGTCGGTTATCAACACTGGCAATTTTGGCCGATTCTGGCCCGTTTCATGGACTATTACTAACTGTTTTGCGGTCCCGTAGTGATTTCCACGATTAACGAACCCTGGGGTGCGTCTACGTGTCAGTCATCAACACTGGCAGTTGTGGACAATTCTGGCCCGTTTCATGGACTATTACTCACTGTTTTTCGGTCCCGGAGTGATTTCCACGATTAACGAACCCTGGGGTGCGTTTACGTGTCGGTCATCAACACTCGCAGTTTTGGCCGATTCTGGCAAGTTTCATGGACTATTACTCACTGTTTCGCGGTCCCTGTGTGATTTCCACGATTAACGAACCCTAGGTGCATTTACGTGTCAGTCATCAACACTTGCAGTTTTGCCGATTCTGGCCCGTTTCTTGGATTACTACTCACT
>NW_021304716.1:9445-10755 GCF_002162155.2 Triticum dicoccoides
GACGCTTGTTGCAATTGGATTTCTCCGCCGTACCAGCTAGATCGCGGTGGTCTTGGTTGGGTTCTTGAGAAAGAGGCCCGCAGAACTCGTCAGCGTACCCATGTTCGGCAAAGTACTTATCAACTTTGGTAAATGTACCGTCGTCGTTGTCGTCGCCGTCCGGATCCTGTGCCATAGGGCTGTCCGGATCCTGTGCCATAGGGATGTCCGGCAGGTCCGGTAGCGTTGCGGCGTTCTTGCCATGGCTTGGCGCCGGCACGACTGGCGGTCTTGTCTGTGGGGTGGTGTCCCCCGCCCCCAAACGAATCTGGCTCTTCGGCCATAGCAGGGGCCAGTTTACGCAGGTGCCGAGGGTCATCTCATCTTCTTCGTCGGCCCCAGCGGGTCGAATCGGAGGTAATAGCTCGTCGCAGCCTGGCAGCACCCGGACCACCTCAACCCTATACATTGTGGTTGGCATCGGATTACCGTGGAACATGGGGTTGCCCGGTTGAACGATTCTGCCCTTGGCGAGATCGACCAACTCGGCGCCCACGAAGTGCAGAAGAGTGCAAGGAACGTCGGCGGTGCCCTGGAAAAACATGTATAGGGCGTCAGGGATGCCCAGTCAAAGGCAAGGAGATGAAGTCATCGGCCCAGAGGCTTAGTTACCGTGATGCCGTCGAGCTCGGCTAATGTCGAGGCACCGCCAACGGCAGGCATGCAACTGACGGAGGGGGCGCTTGCTGGCGAGGTGCCGGTCGGTGTACACCCGGGTGCATTAAGCTCCAATGCCCATGCCGGTGCCGGAGACACGAATACCGCCTCCGCCGGAGACACCAATGGCGCCGCCGCCGGAGACACCAATGGCGCCGCCGCCGGAGACACCAATGGCGCCGCCGCCGGAGACACCAATGGCGCCGCCGCCGGAGACACCAATGCCGCCGCCGCCGCGCTGTTCTAATGGCGCACCACCCCTCGGTGCGCCATTAGAATTTTGTTTTAATCTAGCCCAGTAGCCATATCTACAGCCCAACCCTATCTACAACAGAACCCACCCACTAGCCCGATTGGTCAGCACGCAGCACACACAGCAGGAGGTCCTGGGTTTGATTCCCAGGATCCCCAATATTTTTTTCTGCATTTTAAATCATGTTTTTATATTTATTTGTGTTTAAATATGTTCAAACTTGTTTAAATCATAATAGTAATATTTTTTATGCATTTTAAATGCTGTTTTTTATATTTATTTGTGTTTAAATATGTTCAAACTTGTTTAAATTATAACAGTAATGTTTTTTATAAAAATAGTAAAAAAATTAAAAAATATG
>NW_021304717.1:0-3475 GCF_002162155.2 Triticum dicoccoides
CACGGGACTCCTTCCCGCACCTCACCCCCAGCTCGACCGGAGACGCCGAAGTGGGAAGAGCGCCATAGACCTCCTGTCCAGGCGCCCCTCCCATCGAAGAGAAGTCAGGCGCAGGTATCTGGGTGCTATGGGCATCCTGCCCATGGCCCCCCATACCCGCGGCCAACCCATCAAGGTCCACCCTCGCACCGGGTGTAGACTCCGCAGTCGTCACCTCCGGCTAGACTGAGCACTGGTGGCAGCTCAAGCTCCGCCGGGTCGTCTGCCTCGACCCTGGTACTCCATAACTGACTAGGAGAAGACCCCGGTGCAAAGGAACCAAAGCAAAGCGTGTTCATCGGAGTAGTGGACGGGGGCGCCTCTTTGGTAGAACTATCTACCTTATCTGGCTGTGTAGTAGGCCCCTTGTCCGACTCCGGCAGTCTATCATTGGCCCCCTTATCCTGATCCCCGGGCGCGCCGCCTCACTCAGTCGTATCCATGTCCTGTGTCCCATCCCCATCCTGGGAAACTGCAGTATCCTCAATCTCAAGCTCTAAGACATAAGTGACTCCAGCATGTGTCCATCTGACAACATCTGGTATATGCTCAACACTCACAACACTAACCAACAACCTCGCAGCTCGATGTGCACGAGTGAATGACATGTCAACCTTTTCTGTCTTACCAATCATAGCACCCAAACTCCAAGCAATCAAAAAATGCTTTACCAACTTAGGTGGCACGCCATAGAAACGAACCCACACCTTCTCCAAAGGTGTACCCTCAGGTTCCTCCTGTTTCCACTCGTCGAAAGCGATAACAATGTTTGTGCTTGTAACTCTGCATAAACCCCACTTAAGAAAATGCATCTGATCCTCTTTAGTGGGAAAGTCCACCTTATAAGTCTAACCTTCTAACTGCTCCAAATGCCATTGATAATTACCTGGCACTAAGTCACGTAGCTGTCTCACGATCTGAGCCTCGGTCAACTGTCCATTAGTAACTCTGATTACTGCCGGGAAGGAACTCTCAACCATCTGCGGTAGGGGGTCCACCTCCGGTGTCTCAAAGAACATCAACTCCTTACAACAGACCCCAAAAATGTTAATGCCAGGCTTAGGACCGGAGAGGAGAGGGCAGTCCCCGGTCACATGCTGGGAGCGAAGGCAATAGTCACAAAGCTCATTCGTACACTCTGCCACGAAATGACCCGGTTCACCACATCTATAGCAAGGCAACTTTTTCTTCTTAATCGCCCACTTAGAGAGTTTTGCTCCCTCCGCTTTCTCCGACCCTTTGTCAGACGTGCCATCCTTAGATTTGGTCCGTCCAGAAGTCACCGGAACCTGCACTGCTGCCAAAGCCCTAACCGCGTCAATTGCCGCCTCGGGTAGCGTGGATGGGTCTCCCAACTCAGCCGCTACGTGCTCGAGCTCCTCCCCCGAAGCCATATCCGTAGCAGGCGGTGGTGGCGGTGGGTAGTGTCGGGGCGGTGGTGGGCGTCTTCCTCTCCCACCGCGACGATATCCACCTCGAAAGCGATCCCTAGGTCCGGCAACACCTTCAACAAAATTACCGGGCGGACCTTGAAAATGTCCGGTGTCCTCATTATACCGGTTATATCCATGGCCGCCACCGGATGAAGATCCACGGTGCAGTCCCTCACCATATACATCATATCCATCATCTCCCCACTGTCCGTAGCGGTTGAAATTCTGTCCATCTCTGCTGTACCCACTGTATCCACCACGCCCTTGCGCACCGCGACCCCTTCCTAGGGCCGGTGCCTTGGCTGCCGGTGGCTGCAGCGATTCCTCCGGCTGACGTGCGTTATCTCGAGCAGCATGAGCCATTGCCTTAGTACTAGAAGCATCGGCCACCGGAACCTGCCGCTCGGTAGATTGAGCACCCCGGCCGGCCCCGGCTTTGTTCTGCAACCCAGCAGCTAGCGGTCTTTGAGGAGGCAGGCCGGCGCGTCCAACACCGCCTACCTGTTGGGGAACGTTGCAGAAAATTAAAATTTTTCCTACGGTTTCACCAAGATCCATCTATGAGTTCATCTAAGCAACGAGTCTAGGGACAGAGTTTGCATCTACATACCACTTGTAGATCGCGTGCGGAAGCTTGCAAGGTGATGATGTAGTCGTACTCGACGTGATCCAAATCACCGATGACCAGCGCCGAACGGACGGCACCTCCGCGTTCAACACACGTACGGGATGGGAGACGTCTCCTCCTTCTTGATCCAGCAAGGAGGAAGGAGAGGTTGATGAAGATCCAGCAGCACGACGGCGTGGTGGTGGATGCAGGGCGTCACAGCAGCAGGGCTTCGCCGAGACTACGAGGGAGAGACGTAACGGGGGGAGGAGGAGGCGCCAGGGGCTGGTGTATGAAGTCCCTCCTCTCCCCCACTATATATAGGGGTGCCAGGGGGGCGCCGGCCCTAGTAGATGAGATATACTAGGGGGGGCGGCGGCCTACGGGAGGTTTCCCTCCCCCCAAGGCACCTAGGGGTGCCTTCCACCACTAGGACTCCTCCTAGGGGGAAACCCTAGGCGCATGGGCCTATAGGGGCTGGTGCCCTTGGCCCATGATGGCCAAGGCGCACCCCCTACAGCCCATGTGGCCCCCCGGGACAGGTGGCCCCACCCGGTGGACCCCCGGGACCCTTCCGGTGGTCCTGGTACAATACCGATAACCCCGAAACTTGTCCCGATGCCCGAAATAGCACTTCCTATATATAATTCTTTACCTCCGGACCATTCCGGAACTCCTCGTGACGTCCGGGATCTCATCCGGGACTCCGAACAACATTCGGGTTTCTGCATATCCATATCTTCATAACCGTAGCGTCACCGAACCTTAAGTGTGTAGACCCTACGGGTTCGGGAGACAAGCAGACATGACCGAGACGCTCTCAGTCAATAACCATAAGCGGGATCTGGATACCCATGATGGCTCCCACATGCTCCTCGATGTTGTCATCGGATGAACCACTATGTCGAGGATTCGATCAAACCCTGTATGCGATTCCCTTTGTCAATCGGTACGTTACTTGCCCGAGACTCGATCGTCGGTATCCCAATACCTTGTTCAGTCTCGTTACTGGCAAGTCACTTTACTCGTACCGTAATGCATGATCCCGTGTCCAACACCTTGGTCACATTGAGCTCAATATGATGATGCATTACCGAGTGGGCCCAGAGATACCTCTCCGTCATACGGAGTGACAAATCCCAGTCTCGATCCGTGTCAACCCAACAGCTACTTTCGGAGATACCTGTAATGTACCTTTATAGTCACCCAGTTACGTTGTGACGTTTGATACACCCAAGGCACTCTTACGGTATCCGGGAGTTACACGATCTCATGGTCGAAGGAAGAGATACTTGACACTTGCAAAGCTCTAGCAAAACGAACTACACGATCTTTTATGCTATGCTTAGGATTGGGTCTTGTCCATCACATCATTCTCCTAATGATGTGATCCCGT
>NW_021304718.1:0-1029 GCF_002162155.2 Triticum dicoccoides
CTTTCAGGAACTGAAAAGACGCCTGACTTCTGCTCCCGTGCTGGTACCGCCAGACTTTTCTAAGGACTTTGCTATCTACTGCGACGCCTCGCGACAAGGACTAGGTTGCATTCTCATGCAAGATCGACACGTAATTGCCTACGCTTCACGGCAATTGCACCCACATGAGGAGAATTATCCCACTCATGATCTAGAGCTTGCAGCCGTAGTCTATGCACTTAAGACCTGGCGACATTACCTCCTCGGTAATCGTTGCGAAATATTCACTGATCACCAAAGTCTGAAGTATATTTTCACCCAACCGGATCTGAATCTCAGGCAAAGACGTTGGGTTGAATTGATCACAGACTTCGACTTAGGAATAACCTACACCCCAGGGAAAGCCAACGTCATGGCTGATGCGCTAAGTCGTAAATCTTATTGTAACAACTTGATGTTACAACAAAGTCAACCGCTTCTCCATGAGGAATTCCGGAAGCTTAACCTTCACATTGTTCCTCAAGGATTTCTCTCCACCTTGGTGGCGAAACCTACTCTTACGGATCAAATCATTCCTGCCCAGAAGCGAGATAAGGGAATAGCTAAGATCAAGGAGAACATTGCTAGCGGAGGTGCTAGTTGTTTCTCCACAAATGATCATGGTGTTGTGTACTTTGAGAACCGTCTAGTGGTTCCCAAGAACCAGCATCTACGGCAGTTGATCCTTAAGGAGGCTCATGAATCTCCTCTCACTATTCATCCCGGTAGTACTAAGATGTATCAGGACCTACGCCAGAGGTTCTGGTGGACTAGGATGAAGAGAGAAATTGCTCAGTATATTGCTAATTGCGACGTCTGTCGTCGTGTAAAAGCAGAGCATCAACGGCCTGCTGGCACCCTTCAACCCCTAGCTATTCCTGAATGGAAATGGGATAAAATTGGTATGGATTTCATTACCGGTTTTCCCAGGACCAAGAGAGGGAATAATGCTATTTTCGTCGTGGTCGATCGTCTTTCCAAAGTAGCCCATTTCCTACCTGTTCGTGAGAG
>NW_021304719.1:0-946 GCF_002162155.2 Triticum dicoccoides
ATACGTTGTTCCCTTTGTCATCGGTATGTTACTTGCCCGAGATTCGATCGTCGGTATCCAATACCTAGTTCAATCTCGTTACTGGCAAGTCTCTTTACTCGTTCCGTAATACATCATCTCACAACTAACATATTAGTTGTAATGCTTGCAAGGCTTATGTGATGTGTATTACCGAGAGGGCCCAGAGATACCTCTCCGACAATCGGAGTGACAAATCCTAATCTCGAAATACGCCAACCCAACATCGACCATTGGAGACACCTGTAGTACTCCTTTATAATCACCCAGTTACGTTGTGACGTTTGGTAGTACCCAAAGTGTTCCTCCGGTAAACGGGAGTTGCATAATCTCATAGTCATAGGAACATGCATAAGTCATGAAGAAAGCAATAGCAACATACTAAACGATCGGGTGCTAAGCTAATGGAATGGGTCATGTCAATCAGATCATTCTACTAATGATGTGACCTCGTTAATCAAATAACAACTCATTGTTCATGGTTAGGAAACATAACCATCTTTGATTAACGAGCTAGTCTAGTAGAGGCATACTAGTGACACTTTATTTGTCTATGTATTCACACATGTATTATGTTTCCGGTAAATACAATTCTAGCATGAATAATAAACATTTATCATGATTATAAGGAAATAAATAATAACTTTATTATTGCCTCTAGGGCATATTTCCTTCAGTCTCCCACTTGCACTAGAGTCAATAATCTAGATTACACTGTAATGATTCTAACACCCATGGAGCTTTGGTGCTGATCATGTTTTGCTCGTGGAAGAGGCTTAGTCAACGGGTCTGCAACATTCAGATCCGTATGTATCTTGCAAATCTCTATGTCTCCCACCTGGACTAGATCCCGGATGGAGTTGAAGCGTCTCTTGATGTGTTTGGTCCTTTTGTGAAATCTGGATTCCTTTGCCAAGGCAATTGCACC
>NW_021304720.1:0-2133 GCF_002162155.2 Triticum dicoccoides
AAGTTTAAATGAGGGCGGAAACAACATATAATAATTCCGGTAAGTCCTCATATGCAAGTTTCGAAATTGGTCCAAATCTGAATAAACCTTATGTTCAAGTTGTTAAACAGCAAGTTAAGATGAACAAAAATGATCTACACAAAATTCTAGTCAAGTTACATATAAAGTTCATTTAGTTCGGAGCTACGGCCTAGAAGATATGAGCAAAACAAGTTAAACATGGCATTGATGCAAAACACATCCAAACATCAAGCAAACACCTCAAAACAAGGATGCAACATGATAGTATGGAACTTCATGCAAAATCAAGCAAGTTTCATATAGAGCACACTCAAAACGGAGCAACAGTTTAACACATACACTCTATACAAGTTTAAAGGACAAGCTGTCCAAAACAGCAACTAGGCATATTGCAAGCATCAAAACAACATGCTACAACACCTCAACATAAGAACAAAAGGCATGGACATGATGTATAGGTAAAGTATAACAAAACATGAACACTGAGATATCTCCATAAATCACCAGAACATGCTCAAATACACATGGCACTATTGCAAATAATAACAGTTTACAGGCTTAGCAGAAATGACATCAGGTTGCAATGTATAGAGGTATCAAACAACATACTACAGGAACTTATCATGGCAAACAAAGGCATGATATGAATCAACTAATTGCATAGAACAAAAGTCCCTTACTGACCTAATTCCAAAGATCAACAGAAATGATGGTAGCATCCATGCAAACATGGCAAATGATGACAGATTCAGACATGTTAGGAACAACAATAAGTAGGCATGTTGGTGAGCTTGTACCACTCACCACAGATCATTACATGGCATGATAAGGTCACCAACAATAAGAAGGCATATTTATGAAGCTAAGCATGGCAAGAACAAGTTCATAGGATGCATGTATCACTAGCAAATCACATTGCAAAACTGAACTTAATGTTAACAGACTGGCAGCAACATTATTTAACAAATTGAGAGCAAGATTACAACAAGATACATCAGGTTATAAATGCAACCAGGGGCATGTATGGATATAGCATGACATGTGTAACAAAACATCCTTAGTGAACATCTCCAGATTATGAATAGAATGACTAGTAACAGGAGGTTTACATAGCATCACAAAATAACAGATTCAGCCTAGCAAAACAGCAACAACAAGTACCCTAATTAACAAGCTTGATGCACTCACTACAAGACTCACAAAAATACATGGATTGCACCCATGTGAATATGGCATATCATAGTTCAAAACACATGTAGAGCTCATGCTCATAGAATGCACACGTCAAATGCAACAAAAATGACAAATCACCAAGTTATAACAGTTTCAGCAGATTAACATCATATAGCATTCTTGAAACGATGATTCAGGCGTCAAGATGAACTCAAACAAACATGGCACAATGTAATGAAATGTAAAGCATCTCTCAATGAACATTTTGATATATTACACGCACGAAACGGAGCAGTATGCATGGAGATATGACAGGTCAAAGGAGGCAACATAATATGACAGAAAAATGACATAAGAGGAATTTCGGGGTCAACCTCGGGCTTGCACGGAAAACGATGCGGTGGCGGGTCTGGCCGGAGTTCGCTGGAGGTGGCCGGAGAAGGCCGAGGAAGAGCCGGAGGAGCGGGGGAGACGGGGCCGGAGCGGAGGAGGACGCGCGGCGAGGTCGGCGGGGCGCGGTGGAGGTCAACAGCGCGGGCGGCGGGCGTGAGAAGGCGCGGCCGGAGGTGGAGGCGCGCGGGCGGCCGACCAGGGAGGCGCTCGGGCCTAGGGCGACGGTAGGCTTCGGGCGGCGCAATCCCGTGGCGAGGGGCAGGTCGGCGGTGAGGTGGAGGGGCGATGCCGGTGAGCTAGGCGGCGGGGCGGAGCGAAGGCGCGCGGCGGGGTTCGGGGTCACCGGCAGCAGGGAGGCGAGGCGGCACTGGGCGGCGGAGGCCGAGGGGCGGCGGCGCTGACCGGCAGATCGGGCCCGCCGTGGCCCAGAGCGGGCCAGAGATGGGCTCCGCGGGCCCGGCGGCGATGTGGGCGCGGGAAAGGTGAGGTGGCGGCTCCGGATTGGTTCGGGCGACGTGGCTGTGGCGCGGCGGACGCGTCCGGTGG
>NW_021304721.1:0-1108 GCF_002162155.2 Triticum dicoccoides
GTTTTGGGCTGCGGCCAACTCTCAATAGCTTCAATCTTGGCTTTATCAACTTCAATTCCCTGTGGAGTAACAACATAGCCAAGAAAAGATACTCGGTCGGTGCAAAAGGTGCACTTCCCAAGGTTACCAAACAAACGTGCATCACGTAGAGCAATAAAAACAGCACGTAAATGTTCCAAATGTTCTTCCAAAGATCTGCTATAAATCAATATGTCATCAAAGTAAACTACCACAAATCGTCCAATGAAAGCACGTAAAACTTCGTTCATTAATCTCATGAAAGTACTAGGTGCATTAGTTAATCCAAAAGGCATGACTAACCACTCATATAATCCAAACTTAGTTTTAAATGCTGTTTTCCATTCATCTCCCAATTTCATACGAATTTGATGGTAGCCACTACGCAAATCAACTTTGGAGAATATTGTAGAGCCACTCAATTCATCAAGCATATCATCTAGCCTAGGAATAGGGTGACGATAACGAATAGTAATATTATTAATGCCTCTACAATCAACACACATACGTGATGTACCATCCTTTTTCGGCACTAGAATAATAGGAACAGCACAAGGACTAAGGGATTCGCGTATATAACCTTTGTCGAGAAGCTCTTGTACTTGACGCATAATCTCCTTCGTCTCCTCTAGATTGGTACGGTATGGTGCACGGTTTGGCAGTGAAGCACCGGGAATTAAGTCGATCTGATGCTCAATCCCTCGAATAGGCGGTAATCCCGGTGGCACGTCTTTTGGAAAAACGTCAGCGAACTCCTGCAAAATGTTAGTGACAGCAGGAGGCAAAGAGGAAGGCACGTCCTCGAATGAAAATAATGCCTCTTTGCACACAAAAGCATAGCAAACAGATTTGCTGAAATCTAGCTCATCAATATCAGATTTGGTGGCAAATAAACATGCACTTTTCAATTTAATTTCAGAAGCAACACTAGATGGTTTATTATTAGGCTTCATTTGTTGCTCAAATTCTTTTGCCACAATCTGATTTTCACTCTTATTCTTCTCCTGTTGTGCTTTATTAGCTCTATTAATATCATCTTTCAAAATGGAATCAGGAGTCATAGGAAGCAAAGTAATATTTTTATCCTTAT
>NW_021304722.1:0-1892 GCF_002162155.2 Triticum dicoccoides
GCTTCCTCTTAGTGATAAAAGTAAAGCATTACATCGCGATTGCATTGCATACAATAAAACGACAACCATAAGGCTCCTGCCAGTTGCCGATAACTCAGTTACAAAACATGATCATCTCATACAATAAAATTCAGCATCATGTCTTGACCATATCACATCACAACATGCCCTGCAAAAACAAGTTAGACGTCCTCTACTTTGTTGTTGCAAGTTTTACGTGGCTGCTACGGGCTTAAGCAAGAACCAATCTTACCTACGCATCAAAACCACAACAATAGTTTGTCAATTTGACTCCGTTTTAACCTTCGCAAGGACCGGGCGTAGCCATACTTGGTTCAACTATAGTTGGAGAGACAGTCGCCCGCAAGCCACCTATGTGCAAAGCACGTCGGGGGAACCGGTCTCGCGTAAGCGTACGCGTAATGTTGGTCCGGGTCGTCTCGTTCAACAATGCCACCAAACCAAAGTATGACATGCTGGTAGGCAGTATGACTTATATCGCCCACAACTCACTTGTGTTCTACTCGTGCATATAACATCAACATAAATAACCTAGGCTCGGATGCCACTGTTGGCTTTCGTAGTAATTTCAAAAAAATTCCTACGCACACGCAAGATCATGTGATGCATAGCAACGAGGGGAGAGTGTGATCTACATACCTAGTAGATCTACAACGGAAGCGTTTGGTTGATGTAGTCGTACGTCTTCACGATCCGACCGATCAAGCACCGAAACTATGGCACCTCTGAGTTCGAGCACACGTTCAGCTCGATGACGATCCCCGGACTCCGATCCAGCAAAGTGTCGGGAAGAGTTCCGTCAGCACGACGGCGTGGTGATGATCTTGATGCACCACAGCAGCAGGGCTTCGCCTAAACTCCGCTACAGTATCATCGAGGACTATGGTGGCTGGGGGCACATCACACGGCTAAGGAATAGATCACGTGGATCAACTTGTGTGTCCTAGGGCGCCCCTTGCCTCAGTATATAAAGGAGCCAGGGAGAGGGGGCGGCCGGCCAAGGTGGGCGCGCCAAGGGGGAGTCCTACTCCCATTGGGAGTAGGACTCCTAGTTGGACAAGGAGAGAGGGGGAAGAGGTGGAAGAGAGGAAGGAAAAGGGGGGGCGCCGCCCCCCTTCCCTTGTCCTATTCTTACTAGGAAGGGGAGGGGCGCGCGGCCACCTCTTGCCTCCTTCTCTCTTCTCCCTCAAGGCCCATGTAGGCCCAATAAACCCCCGGGGGGGTTCCGGTAACCCCCCGGTACTCCGAAAAAATGCCGATTTCACCCGGAACGATTCCGATGTCCATATATAGGCTTCCAATATATCAATCTTTACGTATCGACCATTTCGAGACTCCTCGTCATGTCCGTGATCACATCCGGGACTCCGAACAACCTTTGGTACATCAAAATGCATAAACTCATAACATAACTGTCATCATAACCTTAAGCGTGCGGACCCTACGGGTTCGAGAACAATGTAGACATGACCGAGACATGTCTCCGGTCAATAACCAATAGCGGGACCTGGATGCCCATATTGGCTCCTACATATTCTACGAAGATCTTTATCGGTCAGACCGCATAACAACATACGTTGTTCCCTTTGTCATCGGTATGTTACTTGTCCGAGATTCGATCGTCGGTATCCAATACCTAGTTCAATCTCGTTACCGGCAAGTCTCTTTACTCGTTCCGTAATACATCATCCCGCAACTAACATATTAGTTGTAATGCTTGCAAGGCTTATGTGATGTGCATTACCGAGAG
This sequence comes from Triticum dicoccoides, assembly GCF_002162155.2. Lineage (NCBI taxonomy): Eukaryota > Viridiplantae > Streptophyta > Magnoliopsida > Poales > Poaceae > Triticum > Triticum dicoccoides. The sequence continues at coordinate 1,772 of NW_021304722.1, forward strand.
GGCCCAGAGATACCTCTCCGACAATCGGAGTGACAAAACCTAATCTCGAAATACGCCAACCCAACATGTACCTTGGGAGACACCTGTAGTACTCCTTTATAATCACCCAGTTACGTTGTGA
>NW_021304723.1:0-1303 GCF_002162155.2 Triticum dicoccoides
TCATCGAAAGACGGGACACCTTTGCCTCTATCATAGTTTTTTTGAAGCATTAACTCTCTACTCCGGGCAGTCCGTGATAGAGGCAAAGGTGTCCCGTCTTTCGATGAGATGGTGGATTTCGCTTTGGTGGAAGTCGACTTTGACGATCCGACTACGAACGTGCGAGGACGTCGCGCCTTAGCAATCGCTAAACCAACTCCGAGAGGTTATTGACCATGCCGGAGCACGATCAACCTGACCACGAGGGTCTGTTTCCTGCGAGCAACCGAAGAACAAGCAAGAAACTAAGATTGCAATCTGGATATTGCGAATATAAGATGAAAGCTTTATTGATCAAGGTGGGGTTCTGTGACGCCTTAGTCTGGTCGTTGAACACAAACGAAGTACGCGAAGTTGCAGCTATGGCGAACTTTTAATCTAAACAAAACCCAAAGTCTAAACGATGCCCTAAGGGCTGTATATATGGAGGAAGAGGGGGGAATTTCGTGGCCCTTGGTGGAGGGGTCCGAAATCAACCCTATCTCTTGTTTCCCCACACATACGGACTCTAAAAATAGCCTATACTTATGTATTTCGAAATTACATGGGCCTGGCCCAATAATAAGGTGACGCAGCACCTAAAATAGCCTCGGGACGAAATTTAGGAAGTGGCATCTTGTATATTTCGTCCAAGGCTTCATGCACCCATTATGGTGGCTTCAAAGTCCTGAAATCATCACTTGTAACTCCGTTCTTGTTCCCCTTGCGCATGCCATCATCTCCATGCTTGTTCTTACTCCAATGTTCATCCTTCTCCAAGCTAGGCCCTTCATGTGTAAGCAAAACAAATGTATCCAATTTAGGCAACATCATATGCTCATGAACATTAGAATCATTACCAAGAAACGAAAGTACCTGGTAATTTAGTTGGCGTGCACGAGCTCTAGTAATTGGTCCAGTATGTATAGCAGCAGGGGCTGTGGGTGTAACAATTGTATTGATGTCCTCATCATCCTCCCCTTCTTGAAATGAAGTCGTCCTCGACGGAAGTTCATCTTCCTCACCCAAATAAGGCTTCAAATCTGCAATGTTAAAAGTGGGACTAACCCCAAAATCTGCAGGCAGCTCAAGTTTATATGCATTATCATTTATTTTCTCTAACACCTTAAAGGGACCATCAGCACGTGGCATTAACTTTGATTTGCGCAAATCAGGAAATCTATCCTTACGCAAATGTAACCAAACAAGATCTCCAGGTGCAAACACAACATGTTTTCTACCCTTATCTCCAGCAAGTTTATATTTAGCATTCATACGCTCAATG
>NW_021304724.1:0-1608 GCF_002162155.2 Triticum dicoccoides
GAACGCCATGAGGTCGGCGAGTACGAGCGCGAGCTTGCGGTCCACCGCCGCGCCTCCTCCGGCTCCTCTGTTGCGGGGATCTCGTCCGCGGGCGCCTCGAGCTCGCGGCTCACTCCGGTCAAGAGAGAGCTGGAGGTGCCGGGATCTGGCATGTAGCAAGGAGGGAAGGCGCCGTGCTGCGATCGGGAGGGGTGGGGGCAGTAGTAGAGCGCGACTCGCGCCCCAGCGAGCTGCACGAGATTCGTGGGTGCTGCGCGAGATGCGGGAGGGAGGAGAGCACCGGCCATCGGGCCTCCGGCCGTGAGCCGCATAGCAACAGTCACCGAGAGAACGGGGGAGGGGGCTGATAATGGAGGTGCTGCAGGTGAGGCGCACGGGGAACGGAGGAGATGCGGGGAAGAAGACGACCTACCTTGAAGATCCAATGGTTGATGTTGTTGAGATCGTGTGGTTGCAGGCCGACCGGCCGAAATTTGGGCCAGCGCGCCGGCGCCTAGCGGTCGCCTTATTTTCTCCTTGAACATCCGCTTGATCAGTGTCCGGTTAAAAACAATGACCCAATTGAACCCCCACTTTGTCCCTAAAAACTCGGACTGACCGGCGTACCTTACACTGAGACCATATTTTTATCTTTACCTAATATTAAAAGGAGGATTGTTTCTCCACTTTTTCAGGGCCGGCCCACTTCGTCGAGAACAGCAATCGCGGCCCAATTTGGGGGCTTTGAAGAAAGCGGAAAAATAAAATTTGTATCGATCAAAATCGAACTCACGACCTCATGGTGGATAGAAGCAAAGCTAACCAGCCGAGCTAAGCTGCCGGGGACAACATAAAAGCAATGCTAAACCTGAAATCTAATTATCACTTGCCACCAGACTCTAACTCAGACGACCAACCAGGGCACCTCATGCTTGTGTGCTGATGACACGGCCGCGCACGGAGCACACCTTGGAGGGAAAAGGACGAAAACAAGGCTACGTTAGGAAGTTATACTAGAATCATGGAGTTGAGGGTGAGATCAGCGAGCGGAAATCAAGGGAAGAGATCAGTTGAGATTGAGAAAAGGGAATATAAGAGCGTTTAAAATACTGAAATAGTGATCTAAACACTCTTATATTAATTTACAGAGGGAGTAACAAGGAAAAAAATAGAATATCTAAAATACAAACGAAAATGATTGCATGTCCAACGAGAGTGTTTATATAGGAGGAAACAAATAAACTGCACTGGTCGGATGTATATCATATGCAAGATATCTCAGGTCTAAAAACTCTGAGACATGCATGCTGGATGATTAAAAAGGACATGTGGTTCTATTTTTTTTCATGGCCACGTGATGATTAGCTCTAATTAAACATGTTTATGGATTGCATGGTTAGGTATTTTAACATAACTTTGGTAAGATTAAAATATTTTCAGAGTGCCATCAGGGTGATTGAGTACGTCAATCAGATCTCCCGTTCAAAATCTCAAAAAGAAAAAAAAATCTCCCGTTCAATGAACGAGTAAAGTATCACATTACTTCCGGCTTGACAAATACATACGTGGCTAAGTGGCCAGCCCACTTAATAATATCTGACATAAGGAGTATAACATCTAGAAAGAAAA
>NW_021304725.1:0-576 GCF_002162155.2 Triticum dicoccoides
GGCGCCGGCGTGGGCGCACGGGACGCAGGGGGCGCGGCCATGGACGGGGCGAGACCAGCGCGGGTGCGCGGATGGGGTCTGTGCTGGAGAGAGCTGCGGGAGGCTGGGGTCGAGGGCGCGCCTGGGGCGCGACCAGTGTGGGGAGGCGGGGAGCAGCACGAGCATGGCCACGCGCGGGGCGCGGGCGCAGCCGACGCGGCCGGGGGCGGCGCCGTACATCGAGCAGGAAGAGGAAGGAGGGGGTGGCGGCTCACAGGGGGTCGTAGGGTCCGGGGCAACGGGGCGCGGGAAGGAGGTGGAGACGGCGGCAACGTGGAGGAGGCAGTCCGGCGAGGTGGAGTCAATGAGGTGGCCGCGGCGGTGGCGGGTGGCGATGTAGATGGAACGGTGTCGGGGAGGCAACGCGGCGACGGTGTTAGGTCGGCCTCCCCCCATTCCAGACGGAATCGGCAGAGGGGCGGGGAGGTGTCGGCGGGAAGGGGTCGAGGAGGCGAGCGCCAGCGTGGTGGCGAAGGGGTGGCGCGGACGATGTTGGTGAGTGGCGTCGGGGCGGTACGGCGAAGACGGGTTTGATCC
>NW_021304726.1:0-962 GCF_002162155.2 Triticum dicoccoides
GCCAAAACTGCGAGTGTTGACGAACGACACGTAAGTGCATCTTTGGGTTCGACAACAATGGAAATCGCTTTAGGACCCGAAAACGGTGAGTAGTAGTCCACGAAAGGGACAGAATCGACAAAAACCGCGATTGTTGATGACCGGAACATAAACGCACCAGGGGTTCGTCAATCGTGGAAATCCCTCCGGGACCCGAAACAGCGAGTTATAGTCCACAAAACGGGCCAGAATCGGCCAAAACTGCGAGTGTTGATGAACGACACGTAAGTGCATCTTTGGGTTCAACAACTATGGAAATCGCTTCGGGACCCCAAAAAGGTCAGTAATAGTCCACGAAACGGGTCAGAATTGGCCAGAACTATGAGTGTTGACGACGGGCACGTAAACGCACCCCCGGGATCGTGAATCGTGGAAATCGCTCTGGGACCCCAAAACGGTGAGTAATAGTCCATGAGACGGACCAGAATTGGGCAAAATGGTGAGTGTTGATAACCGACACATAAACGCACCTCGGGGATCGCAAATCGTGTAAATCGCTCTAGGACCCCAAAACGGTGAATAATAGCGCACCAAACGGACCAGAATCGGCCAAAACTGCGATTGTTGATGACCGACAAGTAAGCGCACCGTAGGGTTTGTCAATCGTGGAAATCACTTCGGGATGCCAAAACTGTGTAATAGTTCAAAAACGGGCCAAAATCGGCCAAAACTGCGAGTCTTGACGACCAACACGCAAGCACACCTTGGAGTTCGACAAAAATGGAAATCTCTTTGGGACCCCAAAACGGTGAGTAATAGTCCACGAAATGGGTCGGAATCAACAAAACCTGCGAGTGTTGATGACCGACACGTAAACGCACCCAGAGGTTCGTCAATCGTGGAAATCTCTCCGGGACCCCAAAACAGCGAGTAATAGTCCACGAGACGGCCAGAATTAACCAAAATTGTGAGTGTTGATGACC
>NW_021304727.1:0-950 GCF_002162155.2 Triticum dicoccoides
CAAATCATCTAACTTCCCGACCGGTCACCCATCCCTCTAGCCCGAGCACGCTTAACTTTCGGGTTTTATTCTCCTTCGTTTCCGAGTCTGCACTTGTTGTTTTCCTAACAATAGTAGGATGTCAATCCTATTAACCCTCAGGAGTTTAGCTTGAGCATGAAGTCACACATTTCACCGTTTGAGTTTGAAACTATTATTCTAAAAAACAGTAATTATTTAGTAACGCTAATATTTCTTGAATAAGTTTGACCATAGTTTGACCACAGTTTGATCATAGTTTGACCACAGTTTGACCATAGTTTGACCAGATTTGACAAAAATTCAAAAAATTGAAATAATTATTTAGTAACACTAATATTCTTGAATAATTATGTAGTAACATTAATACTTCTTGAATAAGTAGTTTGACCAGATTTAACCAATTCTTTTTAAAAAAACTGAAATTTGACCATATCTTTTTTTTCCTTTTGGAATTTGAGGATTCTAAAAAATTCCAAACAGGCCATGGGCTGTCTCCATCGGATGCGGATTTTCGTGCTGAATTTTTTGATATATTATACGTTTTTTCCGACATCGTATGCAAAAGTTATAGCCGTTTTACATTTTCCCTACACTTTTTGCAAAACATGTCCAAATTGTAGTTTTCAAATTTTCCTAACTAGTAGATGTAGTAATATAACTACCTCTCGAAGGATTTTATTTTTTGAAGTTTTTATCATTTTCTTTTGATTTTTTCAGAATTGAAATGGCGACACACGGGGGGGGGGGGGGGGGGTAGAGTTTGAAAATTGCCCTATAGTGCCGGTTTGTGTCACAAACCGGTACTATAGGTCAGACCCCTTTAGTACCGGTTCATGGCACGAACCGGTACTAAAGGTCTAACCTTTAGTACCGGTTCGTACCACGAACCGGTACTAAAGGTGATCGTGGGGCCCCGGCCTGACGCCAGC
>NW_021304728.1:0-1048 GCF_002162155.2 Triticum dicoccoides
GAAGAAGTCAAAGAATGGACCCAAGCCTGAGACTGAGTGCTTTTATTGCAAGGGGAAGGGTCACTGGAAGCGGAACTGCCCCAAATACTTAGCGGATAAGAAGGCCGGCAACACCAAAGGTATATTTGATATACATGTGATTGATGTGTACCTTACCAGTACTCGTAGTAACTCCTGGGTATTTGATACCGGTGCCGTTGCTCATATTTGTAACTCACAGCAGGAGCTGTGGAATAAACGGAGACTGGCGAAGGACGAGGTGACGATGCGCGTCGGGAATGGTTCCAGAGTCGATGTGATCGCCGTCGGCACGCTGCCTCTACATTTACCTACGGGATTAGTTTTGAACCTTAATAATTGTTATTTAGTGCCAAGTTTGAGCATGAACATTGTATCTGGATCTCGTTTAATATGAGATGGCTACTCATTTAAGTCTGAGAATAATGGTTGTTCGATTTATATGAGAGATATGTTTTATGGTCATGCTCCGATGGTCAATGGTTTATTCTTAATGAATCTCGAGCGTAATATTACACATGTTCATAGTGTAGATGCCAAAAGATTTAAAGTTGATAACGATAGTCCCACATACTTGTGGCACGGCCGCCTTGGTCACATTGGTATCAAGCGCATGAAGAAGCTCCATGCCGATGGACTTTTAGAGTCTCTTGATTATGAATCGTTTGACACGTGCGAACCATGCCTTTTGGGCAAAATGACCAAGACTCCGTTCTCCGGAACAATGGAGCGAGCAACCAACTTGTTGGAAATCATACATACCGATGTGTGCGGTCCAATGAGCGTTGAGGCTCGCGGAGGATATCGTTATGTTCTCACTCTCACAGATGACTTGAGTAGATATGGGTATGTCTACTTAATGAAACACAAGTCTGAGACCTTTGAAAAGTTCAAGGAATTTCAGAATGAGGTAGAGAATCAACATGACCGAAAGATAAAATTCTTACGATCAGATCGTGGAGGAGAATACTTAAGTCACGAATTTGGTACACACTTAAGGAAATGTGGAATCGTTTCACAGCTCACGCCG
>NW_021304729.1:0-1072 GCF_002162155.2 Triticum dicoccoides
GAATTAAGACACTCAATTTGGTAATGTTGAAGGTTTGTCTTATTGGTTTTGTGCCGTGGTTTGTGCCGATTAACATATTGCTCCTGCATGTTTACATTCTCAATGTGATGCTCTTCACAGAATGAATGTGCCTTCTCAAGAAGTGAGTCCCATCCATTATCCCTTAGTTCTTGCAGCTCATTCCTTGTTGACTTCACACATGAGATGGCATTCAGGATGTCTTGATCCTTCCTTTGTAAAGACTGTGACAAAGTATTTGCATTTCCCAATATATGCAACATCATGTGCAAATAAAAAACAAAATCAAAGGTCTCAAAATATGCTACAAGACCACGTGCTTGACATTTCTTTTCACTTTTGCCTTCTTTCTCAACATATTTCAGAACAGACATAACTGATGGGAACAATTTCACTAGACTTGAAAGAGTCCGGTAGTGTGAGCCCCAACGTGTGTCCCCAGCTCTTTGAAGAGTTTGTTCTTGATTTAGCCCTGTGCCAGTGCTAATCTGCCCACTACCTATGGCTTTTATTACCTCCTCTCGATGTTTCTCTCTAATCATATCCTTTCTTTTGCAAGAAGCTCCAACCACATTGAATAAAACTGAGATCATGTAAAAAAAATCTGCAATATCATCATGCTTCTTTGATACTGCCACAATAACCAATTGGAGCTGGTGAGCAAAACAATGCACATAATACGCTGACTTATTCTCTTGCATAATCTTTGCTTTCAAGCCATTAAACTCACCGCGCATATTACTAGCCCCATCATAGCATTGGCCTCTAACCTGCTTTATGCTTAGTCCAATCTCAGTGAATAATTTTTGAAGAGTAGCCTTGAGACAAGTTGCTGATGTTTCCTTCACATGTTCAATTCCAACTAACCGTTCAATGATAAATCCACGCTTGCTAAGATATCTCAAAACAACTGCCATTTGCTCTTTGTCAGACACATCAGCGGCTTCATCAATCAACAAACTAAATACATCGCCCCCAATTTCATCAATAATAGAATTTAAAGTTATCTGCACAAAAGATAATTAACTTATTAGAGAACATTTGTTATTTGCAA
>NW_021304730.1:0-6127 GCF_002162155.2 Triticum dicoccoides
TTGTTTATTTGAGCGGGAACGATGGAGTTCGAATATGGGACGCCTTGGGGAGCGGCACCTGGGGGCGTGGCTGGGAAGAAACGAACCCCAGGGCCCGATCTAGCGCCGGCTCGCCCCCAGGCCGTTCTTTTTCGGCGCCCTGGGGGGCCGAATGGCTGGAAATGCTCTTCGGGGGAGGGGGGTGCAGCATGAGTACCTTCTGCTATACGCAGATTCATATACATTTTAAATGCCGGATGGTTGGGATGGGCGTCTGAGTGTGCGCCTCAGCGCGGTTGCCGCTTCTTTTACCCCCCCCCCCCAACCGTTGCTCCATCACAATCTAACTTATAAAGGATGAAGGGGTTCATAGTCACAACGAAGCCAGCCACGTCGCCTTTAAATCGCTGCTGCCACCGCCTGTTATTTTCGTGCCCCGCCAGGGGCATTTTCGTCATTTCGCATCCGGGCGCATAAAAGGCAGCCTCCCCCATGGAGAAGACCTAGCCGCCGCCTCCCGTCCCACTCGCCTCCCCCTCCTCGTCGCCCTCCTCTCTCTCTCTCTCGATAACCCCTCTCTCTTCCCATAGCGCCGGCCAGTTCCGGCCAGCTCCGGCCCGCGCGTCTCCCCCGCGACCCCCACCTCCTCTCCTGCCGCCGCCGCCGGAGAAGCTCGCCGCCGATGCCGGTGACCTAGCCCATGAGTCTCCCCCGCGAACCCCGCCTACTCTCCTGCCGCCGCCGCCGAAGAAGAAGCTCGCCTCCGCGCCCACAAGTCTCGGATTCGGCGGGATCCGGGACGAGGAGGGGTGGATGAGATGGGGGAGGAGGAGGAGCAGGAGAGAGTAGGGGCGTCTGGGGAGGAATATCCCCGCCGGCTCCTCCGCTCCTGCCTCCACAAGTCGAGGGGGATGGGGCTGCTCAGGCTCAGCCTGTGGGATGTCGACCGGACCGGCAGCGATGGAGGAGAAGGGCCGGGCCGGTGCGTGCAGGCGGGAGAAGCTGGGGGCGCTCGTCGGTTGGGGAGATGGCGACCACCTGAGCTTCTCCGATTGACCTAGACAGGGCCACGAGAGGAAAGAGGAGAAGGAGGCGCGGCGTCGGATGGGAGAGGGTCACCGCCGGCCGAGGCCTGCGCGTGGCGGTTCGATGTGATCCATCCTCGCCCCTTCTCTTCCTCGTCCCGCTGGCCTCATTCCCTGTTACTCTCCCGTTGGCCGTGGCGCCAGGTCGCGGCGGAGGATCTGGAGCTGAGCCCACGCAGTTGAGGTTGAGGAAGAAGGAGACGAGGGAAGCAGCAACAAGACTGCTGGCTGGTGACGGGTCAGCGGCCACGAGAGGAGGGGGAAGGGGGACGACGTCATGCTTTCTCGCCACCTGCACGTCCTCGTCCCATAGTCCGCTGCTCCTTGTCTGCGCCGTTTCAACTCCAGCTGCAGCAGTGCGTCTCCATGATCCTTCCCCTCCTCCGGCCTCTCTCCTTCCATAGCTACTTATGCTGCAATAGTTTCAGTGCAAATATAGTCAGGTATTTAACTGCTTGTTTTTTTTTACAGTTTTAGCTAATTGGCTGGGTATCTACTTTCTCTTTTGTGTCTGCACATATAATCGATTCGCTGGCCCAGACTTGCATGTTCTCTAATTATCTTGCAGTGCTAATAAGTAATTAGGACATATTCTTGGTCCATACTTGCATTAGAACATGCCACATAGAAGAAGGTGGCATAACTTGGGATAAGAATGGCCACATGAACATTCCGTTCATGATATTGTGATTAGTGATCAATACATGCAGCAGTACTGCAATGGTGCTATCATTGCATGTTTGCAAAAGATGTCTGTAAATTATTGATCTTCAGCGTGTCTCCTACTTACTATTAGTTCAACTGACCCAATCTTTCTGGTCTTATTGCTATGATTAATTGCTCTATTTCTTGGTTTTTGTATTGTAGGACAGGGAGGCAGAAGAGAGGACATGCTGAAGAATGAAGGTGGACAAACGTAAGTAGTACTTGGCACTATTCAGATTTTCTTTGTTATTGCATTACAGGATTGTAGGGTGTTCGGATTTTAAATGCTGGCAATGATCGAGGTGTCTGGGTTTTAGTTCTGATTAGATGTGTATCAGGTTTTAGTTCTGATGAGATACAGAAATTGTTGAGACAGGGCATGAATGGTATATATTTTAGCCGTGCTTTTATTCTCCTTTGCTCTTTCCAAAGGGACTACTCTACTTTTCTGTTAACCATTAGTAATATATTTTTCAGAGCCGAATCCATTTATTAAATGAGGAGAGGTGTATGAGACAAATAAAAATGTATGGAACTATGGTTCATGACTTTATGTGAAGGATTCTAAGTGAGCAAGTCATTTTACTGGGGCTAATGAACACATACCACAATTTGCAGAGTACTTTGCTTTTCTGGTTGTTTTGCTAAGAGACTGTTAATGATAAATCAGATGTTTTCCTTTCTTTAGTATGCTTAGCAATAATATTTTACGTTGGCTATTAAATTGGACTTCTTTCTGGTTACGTGATTCCTCTTATAATTACAGATCTTCGTTTATTTACAATATTCTATGGCTACTAAGGTTACACATTTGTTCTACAGTTTGCAGTGAGAACAAGCTATTTCTGATGGCTCTGTCCTATTATTGTAATGTTCACGTGTTTGCTTTCAAATATTTTGAGTGCTCATATCAACAAAACTATTTATTATTGGCTATTGTGTCTGTCAGCAGGTGCACATGAACAGCAAGGCATGTTTGGCGTCGTACTTGACCGTGCTGCAGAACAACATCTTGTGGTTCTACTCAAGGGTTGACGCCGAGCACCGGGGCGTACTGCAGGTGTAGCGCCCTGCGTCCTTTGTCAACGTCCATAGCATCAAGGACCTCCTCGCGCCCCTGTGCAGATGGCACTCGCTCGTGATCACAGGAAACCAGACGACGCATGTGTCCGTTGTCTGTCAGCGCCGACAAGGTTGGTTCTATGTTAAGGCCCTGCGTCCTCACGTAAGAGGGCATGATTCATAAGGTAGGTACTGATTGCATCTTCATCTCTATTTTTCATTTGGTCTCGATTCTTTCACTTGGTGCTACACAAGGTCAGGTCAGCTTGGAACATCGCCTCCCAAATTCAGGTCAAGGAGGTCATAATCTCCTTCTAGATATCTTAGGGTTTAGATTTAAACGAATAGATGTAGCCATATCAATGTGCAAAGTAGAGGAAGTCGTAGTGAACATTCATAGGCTTGCTCTTGTGCTAGATAAGAAAGATTCAGAAAACTATTATTCAACGGTCACCAGAGCTTTACTGCTCTTTGTATGCACTGCAAGAATTATTCTGCAAGGGTAGCCGGCTGCACATTTGTTGTTTTCCCAGTCATTTAAGAATATTAGTTAAAGTGGATGGTGATACGATGTTTATACCATTTGAGGTATCTATTCTTTTACAAAGCATGTGAAAATACTTAAGGTTCTTTTAAAGAAGAGAGATAGGGAGGGAGGGAGGAAAACTCAATTTGTGCAATTAAAACTGACGATTATAATCCAAACTGGAATTGTTGCCCACGGAAATTCAGAACCTTCGTAGTTGTCGTTAACTTGGACCTTAGTTATTTCAGATTTCAGAATTGCATTTGTGCAGTAATTCTCTAGAAGTCGTGTAATACAGACATATTAATAAGTTTTTTCTTGAATATGCAGAAAACAAATACTTCAGGCACGATGGATATTGATGTAGACTACATCAAAGTGCTGCGGGACCAAATTGAGGTATGCTCCACACAGACACAGCATCTTAAAAAATTATCATTTTCCACTGCATATTAAGATGTTCTGTTATTTTTTAGACAAGTACAAACTGACTAAGTAATAATACAGATAAAAAGCCATACATTCTCATTTTTCTTCTCTGTATTTTTTCTTGTTCATACCTGCAGAAAAATTGTGGTGGTGATGATTGATCTGTATTTTTTGAAGGGGGTCATTGGTCATGACTCCACTATAGCATAGGTGATAATTCCTCACCCTATATTTGCGTGTAGTAGCCTCAAACATCAACTTTCTTATGATTTTTCTCTAGCATGTTGCTCGCTGGTTTTGACTATTGATTTTGGTAGACGGTGCCCAGTTTAGGACATGATCCAACTCTCAGTTACATACATGGACCTTCTCTTTCTACATCTCTATGGTAGTAAACTTTCTTACTTTAGAGACGGATCAGAAGGCGTTTCTTTTGCTTTTGGTGTTGAGGATGCACAAAACTATGCACAAAATGAAGGTACTAGACAATAATGCACTTTTAGATGGTACACTGGTGCTGATGAATCAATTTTTTTGTTACTGCTTTATGCTTCTGACAGTGTGCGCTAGCTTATCTATTATATCAGATAATACTATCTCACACATGTAGTGCATATTGGTTATTTTCACTTGATTTGGATAAGTAAAGTGCGGCTATATTTTTCTTAACTGTTCCTATTCTTTGACAATCTTCTGCTTCGGTTTCTGTTTCTTTCTTGTTTCAGGTTCTTCATATCGAATGCCTATTAATTAGTCACATGTCCATAGATACTTTATTATGCCCTTTAATGATCTCATCCCATGCGACTGACATATGAGTTATACATATGCATGGTTGTGAGAATTAGAGGGACAGTTAGTGTTCCCTTGAAGAAAAGTGCAAGCATGATCTACTTTAAATTGGAACACTTATGTTAGAAAACATGGTCAATGGACTGTACAACAAAATCATTTTTTCAGTAAATTGTGACAGATCCAAAATAACCAACCGAAAACAACAAAATTATTTTTTCAGTAATTTGTGATGCCTCATAGACATGTTTTCACTTAGATTAGAACAACTTAAGAAATATCCTATGTAAGATAGGTTGTAAAGTAGTAGTTGTATATACATAGCTACAGTGTGTTTCCTGAACATCACAACTTCATCTTATGATGTGCTCACTGTAATCATATTTTTTTTTGTTTCATGTAAAGTAGTAGTAGGTTCTTTTGATGCCAATGATTCATTATCTGATCCCATGAGGCACTAATATCATGCTAGCTCTGTATTTTGTTGGTGGTATTCCCACTGTAATTCACTCTCAACATGCCGGTAAATTCGAGTTTTGTTTCTTTTATTCTCACATGTAATTTCTTTGTTCCATCTTTGCTATGAGCCAGTGCTAATGTTCTTGTTTTCCTGCGGTTGTCGCCACTGTACTTTGTTCCTTGCATGAACAAAAGAGGATTAATGAAACAACATTCGTGCTGAAGAAGAAAAAGGATATGTTGCCCATCAATTCTATCATACTCAAGAATCGCCATTCATTTTGTGAGGTTAAAAGGATTGTCCGCTTCCTTCCTTGCATGATAACCACATCAATGGATTGGTGTTGAACATAACAAGGTATAAGGCCATCCATACTCATTTTTCTTATCTGCATTTTTAATTGTTCATTTCTGGAAAAAAATTGTGCTGGTCATGATTGATTTGAGTATCATGATTTTGTAAATTAGATTCAAATGTTAGAACCAACGCTGATTTTGTAGTCAATCGGTTGTGTTGTAGTGAGCTGAGGGTATTATACATCTCATGTTGCACTCTCAAAATTTGATTAGTAATTTTGTCAAATAATAAATAGAAGCATTGTTATCATAAGTGTTGATTGGTCATGCAATCACTGCAGACCTTAAAAAGAAGGGCTTGTGAAATATTGCTCGAGCTGCATCGACATATGCTAGCTAAATATAAGAATGCAAAACATATCGAACCTCATCTGTCCTTACTCATATTATAAGTAAAATATGAACGTTTCGTGTCTCCAGTTGGTTCTCTATCAAAGGAAGATGCATGCACACTTCGTGTCTCCAACCGGTTTAGATCATAGGAAACTATGGCACAATGCACAGCAGAATTTTCTTGTTACAGCTCACTGAAAATTTGTGTTCTTGCCTACGGTATTGCCTTTTGGTTAAGCTAGGAATTGTTTCATTATTGAAAGCTTTCATCTGCATATATGGTCGTAAGGGGCTGTATATTTATTTTGCTTCATTCATTATTTTGGTTTATTTATTTTGCACAGAAAACCATCTTTGGTATGCTTTGATGGGGCTTATTTAATATAGTTCAAGGAAAATT
>NW_021304731.1:0-1188 GCF_002162155.2 Triticum dicoccoides
TACCAATCCAGAGGAGACGAAGGAGATTATGCGCCAAGTACAAGAGCTTCTCGACAAAGGTTATATACGCGAATCCCTTAGTCCTTGTGATGTTCCTATTATTCTAGTGCCGAAAAAGGATGGTACATCACGTATGTGTGTTGATTGTAGAGGCATTAATAATATTACTATTCGTTATCGTCATCCTATTCCTAGGCTAGATGATATGCTTGATGAATTGAGTGGCTCTACAATATTCTCCAAAGTTGATTTGCGTAGTGGCTACCATCAAATTCGTATGAAATTGGGAGATGAATGGAAAACAGCATTTAAAACTAAGTTTGGATTATATGAGTGGTTAGTCATGCCTTTTGGGTTAACTAATGCACCTAGTACTTTCATGAGATTAACGAACGAAGTTTTACGTGCTTTCATTGGACGATTTGTGGTAGTTTACTTTGATGACATACTGATTTATAGCAGATCTTTGGAAGAACATTTGGAACATTTACGTGCTGTTTTTATTGCTCTACGAGATGCACGTTTGTTTGGTAACCTTGGGAAGTGCACCTTTTGCACCGACCGAGTATCTTTTCTTGGCTATGTTGTTACTCCACAGGGAATTGAAGTTGACAAAGCCAAGATTGAAGCTATTGAGAGTTGGCCGCAGCCCAAAACGGTCACACAAGTGAGGAGTTTTCTTGGCCTCGCTGGATTCTATAGGCGTTTTGTGAGAGATTTCAGCACCATTGCTGCACCTCTCAACGAGCTTACAAAGAAGGATGTGCCTTTTGTTTGGGGTACTGCACAGGAAGAAGCCTTCACGGTATTGAAATATAAGTTGACACATGCTCCTTTACGCCAACTTCCTGATTTTAATAAGACTTTTGAGCTTGGATGTGATGCTAGTGGAATTGGATTAGGAGGTGTGTTATTACAAGATGGCAAACCTGTTGCATACTTTTCTGAAAAATTGAGTGGGCCTAGTCTGAATTATTCTACTTATGATAAAGAATTATATGCTCTTGTTCGGACTTTAGAAACATGGCAACATTATTTATGGCCCAAAGAATTTGTTATACATTCTGATCATGAATCTTTGAAACATATTAAAAGTCAAGCTAAACTGAATCGTAGACATGCTAAATGGGTTGAATTCATTGAGACTTTCCCTTATGTCATTAAACACAAGAAGGGAAAAGAAAATGT
>NW_021304732.1:0-1772 GCF_002162155.2 Triticum dicoccoides
ACTATAGATAGTGAAGATGGAGGCTAAATTTATACAGTAGGTCTGTTCCAGCACCTACTTTTGATCATATGAAACTAAAAAGATAGAAGGTACTTCCCATGCAAGATGTTATCCTATGCGAAGTTATTCTGCGGGTTTTGTTGTAAGACATTTATGAGCAGTTTGCCCATGTTGCAAGATCTTAGGACTTCTCATGTTTGGGATTCTTCCTTTCTACTTTGTTAGAATACAATTGCAGGAATCACAGGTGATGAGACAGCCCAGCTCTCATTTCTGGTGAGAGGCGCCATCGGCAGCAAGTCAGCATAGGGGATCATACACCCAGCGTCCTATATCTGGTGTGTGGCACCATCTTTTACCTTCTCCCCTCCTCTATCTGCTTCCTCTCCCTTCTCTTCTATCCTTCTCTGGTTGCCCTCTTCTTCCCTTCTCTCCCCCTCCTACTTGTGAAGTCTTAGCACAAACTGATCCCTCCTTTGACAATTACTAGATTTTTATAGTGCCTTTGCGCGCTGTTCTGCAAAATGACGATGAATAGTTGAATTTTGATAAATTCAGTCAAAACATGTATTGTTAAAGAAGCAATAAAGTTGGCCAAATAATGCATAAGCCAAATACAAATCAGGATTACAGTAATATAACTGATGCATTGATCAGCGTGCAGGACTAGGTAGTTGTCCGGCAAGACTGGCTGCAGAGGTGAAACCGAGCAGCACCGTAGTTGGTCGTAACCTACAGAGCGCGCGCGTCCAGCACAAAAGTGATTCTTTTCTTCTCTAATTGCCTAGGAAATTGGAGTAAATTTTGTGATTGCAGATACACTCTCTAGGTAAATAATTAACTTTTCTCCTTTTCTACCCCTTGACAGGGACATCCAGGAAGGTGGCGAGTCTCTCCCACGGCGTCGCTGTCCTCCATGTATTGGTCTGCCGCACGTATGTTTACCACGCAGAGGAGCACATGTGATCCTCATAATAGCAGTTTGTAATGAATTCTGGAACAAATCGGGAGGTTAAAGTCAGCAAAGCATATTCACCTGTAGTCAAATCACTTTTGATGTATATAAGTGCCACCAAAGATCAACCTAGACCCATCAACATGCATAAACTAGATAATTGCGCATATGAACGCTTAGGAGGCGTGCCAATGGCACGCCCCAACCACTAGTAGTGTGTCATCTGCCGGCAGCCCCGTCCACTGCTGGATCCAATCGAGATGGGGAGCTCTTGCCCGCTCTGCAGTAGCCAAAGCTGGGGCGCCCCTGCCAGGTTGGTGGAGGGTCTGTGGAGGTGCCAGAGGTGCCAGATGTAGAGCTGTCTAATTAGATGCCTCTCCAAAGGTCAGCATGCCCACTCTTGCACGAACCAATTAGATGTAGAAGCTGTCTCCATTTCGGCCACACTGCTCGCTTCTGTCGTGCAAAGAACCCCAGCCACCAGTCTACGCCGCTCCGACATGCTGCTCCATTGCCTTCCCAAGTGCTTGCTTCTGCCAAGGATGCTACCATGGTAGAGGTGCCGCTGCAGTCTGTCGTCGCGGTGCAGGCTGAACTGCAAGACTGTCTGATGGGAGTTAGAGTTTTTTGGCGAGAGCTGAGATGGTATTGTGCAGGCTCACAATCATGCGAAATGTGCCTTTGTTGGCTGAGGTCCAGATTTATTCTATGAGTGAGGGTGAAACAGAACCCTATGGTTGTTTCTCTCCTCGTAGTAGGCACATCGCCGAGGTCGTCGCTCCAGTGATGCAAATTATGTTTGGGTTGCAGCAGCTAT
>NW_021304733.1:0-1090 GCF_002162155.2 Triticum dicoccoides
AAAATGTAAATTATAGCAACATGAGTACAAAGGTACTCAGCAAGACTTACATCAGATCCTACATACATGCATATTATCAAGAAGGGTTGGTGGAGTTATTGCAGCAAGCCAGCTTTGACTCTTGGCTAGGCTAACCTACGAGACTCCAACTTGAAATGGTTTTGCGCACACGAGTCCACTACTCTCCACTTCAATACACTACCGAGGATCCACCTCCGTCTTCCTACGGAAGAGCCATCCTCGGCACTCACACTTATCTTGAGGCTTTTAGTAGTTTCCATTTACTTGTCTATGAACTGTATAGGCAACCAAGTAGTCCTTTACCGCGGACGCGGCTATTCGAATAGATCATGATAACCCTGCAGGGGTGTACTTCTTCATACACGCTCTCACCACTTACCGTCATTTACACGACATGTACTCGGCAACCTTCAAGCGGAAGCCCAACGTGGGTGTCGGCCACGGCCTACCTAATCACCTAAGCCTCCAGTCCAGGTTTATCGCCTATCCAGGTTCCATCCGCAGGGAGTCCGGCCGAGGTTTCCCATACGGCCCCGAACGATGTGAACAGGGTTCCCGAGATACCTAACGGGTATTCGGTACACCCGGCCACGTACCTACCGCATCACAACCCACCCCTACGGTCAGCGCTGTCCACGGCCTCCAGTAGGCTACAAACACCAGAAACTACTTGCAACTCCTGGGCGGAGAACTAGGGTGAATAAGAAGCCGAGAGGGTCCATTGGTTTCGGGCCCAATGCATGGTAGTAGCTGATTCTTAAATCACACATACAGATCTCAGTGCTTAAGGTCGGCTTCAATGAAACAACCCACCATGTACTCCTACATGGCCTCCCATCGATACCTTTACCAAATCGTGTTCACCACACCACTCTCATTACCGACATAATCATTTCACTCTAGCCCATCACCCAGATGAACCAGACCTGACACGACTCTAAGCATAGCAGGCATAGCAAGGTAGGAACAACACATACATATGGCTCAATCAACTCCTACACATGCTAGTGGGTTTCATCTAGTTAATGTGGCAATGACAGGTCATGCAGAGGAAGTGGGTTCAACTACC
>NW_021304734.1:0-1575 GCF_002162155.2 Triticum dicoccoides
AAAAAAAAAAACACATGGATATATCGTTAAAGCCCGCGATAAGAAACAATATATCCGTGTGTGTGTGTCTCGTGGAAGGCAACTCATCATCATAGTCTGATATACCGTTCAGGTTTCACGATGTATTGTGGGTACTTCTCCACCAGGAGACGGGCGAGCTGGGGGATGGTGGTGTTGTGGCTGCAGCAGATGTACCTCCCCGATGATGGCTCGTTCTCGGCGAGGAACACCTCGGCGCGGCAGAGGTCGTCCACGTGGATTATCGCCACAGAGTCCGTGACCGACTGCAGGCCTTTCAGGATATCCAGCTGTGCCTCGTCACCTGCAAAAGATATATATATATATATATAGACACCAGACAGTTTTTCTAGTTGGTCGTTAACAGAGATATAATAAAATGATACTAGTAGAAGAGAAATGCTCACCAGACAACAAGGAGAGGATAGCGGGGACGCTGGTTTTGGCCTGCGAGACCGGCGCTGCGCCCAGGGTGAACGCGGGCAGCACGGTCACTAGGCTGATGCCGCTCTCCTCCGCGAACTTGCTCGCCGCCTCTTCCAGAAGCACCTTCGACACCGCGTAGTCCTGCAGCAGCGCGACCACCGTCATGGTCAGGGCATGGTGTCGTGTTCCACCACGTGGTTGTGTCAGACCAACCGCACATGTGTGTGTGTGTGTGTGTGTGTGTGTGTGTGTGTGTTTGTACCCATGTCGCTGGCTTCTCGGCTCGCAGGTACTGCACATCGGACCAGGAGCTCTCGTCCACCACGTTGTGCCCATCGTCTTCCAGTGGCTTCCGGAACACGGCAGCAGCATCCGAGGACGTTAGGATCATGCGCTTCACCGTCCCCGATTTTGCACATGACCTCATCACGTTCAGGGTCCCTTCGACGCCAGCCTGGATCAGGTCTCTCTGCCGCCGTCGATCAACGTACGTTGCGTCCCAGAACATACAGTAAGATTATTAGATTCAGCATCCCCAAATGATAATTTAAGCTGCTTCTTGGTGAAGCTTAAAAATGTTAAAGACTCCCCTAAAGATAATTGAAAGGGAAAAAAGAGATACTCGTCGCCATCCAGCTTGTTTAGAGAACATACTGATAAAATTTCCTTCTGAAATAATTTGCTACGCTTGTGTTTTTCTCAAATACTGGGCAGGGCTACAGAAAGAAAGTGACAAGCAGATTATATTGGATGGAGCAGATCTTCTCCAGGTGACAACACTGACAACACACAGAGGAAAATCACTGCCGCTGGGACTTTGAAGATCAAGGATGACGGAGGATCATCTTCTTAAGCTCCGCAGTGGCACCCTTTCAAGTGATGATGCTTGCTGTGCTGTCTTCCCGAAGATGTTACCTGTTAGTTTGTCAAAGTGGAGTACTTGTTGCTAGTTTGTGCGTCTCAACCGGTACAAAAACTAGACTCTTTTGTGATGTGGCGGTAGCTGATAAACATCTAGGTGGCGTTTTCATTTTAGATTGTTTCAGGCTTTGTGTGTAAAACTCTTGAGTGTGAATGTTAGCAAAAACTTAATTTCTATTTGTTTTTCAGTTTCTAAGACTTGTGTTCCGT
>NW_021304734.1:1585-2170 GCF_002162155.2 Triticum dicoccoides
ATCTTGAAGACAGTGGAACCCGGAGACATTTTGGGTTTGCATGGAAAAAAAATTGTCCGCAAAAGATGAAACAAACTGGTTGGTTGTGGTCATTGTTTACCTCAGGATCTGGCGACCCGATGTCCATCGGGGCGGCAACGAGGAAGGCGTAGTCGCATCCAGAAACCGCGTCGTCGAAGCTCCCTTGGACGTTCAGCTCCGCTTGGATGATCTCCAAGGGGCCAAGCGCTTGCAAGTCCTTCAGGTGAGAGTTCTTCTCCACGTCATCTAGATCAGTAACAAAAACTAGAGAATCTTTAGAGACGATTCCTGGTCATCTAGAGTAACAAACTTCCACACGGGATTTGGTTATTAAGGTGGCTATGTTTCGCTGATTGAATATACCAGAAAAAAACATGCAACATCTTGTGGAATATGAGCAGAAACAAGGAAGACAAGAACCGAACCGAGATCTCTGACTGTCGTTTTGACGACGTAGCCCTTCTCGAGCAGCGTCTTGATGAGCGCTGAAGCGATGTAGCCGCTACCTCCGGTGACGCATGCCGTCTTCCTCCGGCCATCGTCTACAGATGTCATCAATCGATC
>NW_021304734.1:3264-6105 GCF_002162155.2 Triticum dicoccoides
CTCCAAACTAAAGAAGGCCTTAACCAAGATAGGTACACCACAACGAAATCTGTGGGCCAAGCAGTACAGCACTACGGGGAAATACATTAAAGAGGAACATTTTTGCGTGACCCCAGGCACTCTTCATGCAATCTATAAACAGTGCACACTCATCAGTCATGAGCAGTACCACATCTGTAGTAATTTACATACGATGATTACCTGACAGTAATTTTTATTGGTAATTTTCGAACAGTAACATTTCGGAACAATTCTTCAGCTGTAATTCTTTTACAATAATTATCCTGCGACGATCTTCCGACTATATGTTACACTTCGACAGAAAATCTTTGACGGTGCAAGAACAATAGTATTCCACCGATAATTCTTTGCCCCCAACTTTTCGACGGTAACTGACTATTTCTACAGTACAGAACAGTAATTCTTCAAAGGGGCATAATTCCTATGCAGTAATACTTCAATAGTAAATTTCGACCGCAAACAGTTACTTTTTACCATATATAATTCTTCAATAGGACAGTATATGAGCAATACTTTTTCGGCAGCAATTTTGCGACCGTAACTCTACAATGGTAGTAGCTCTGAGGTTCTCCTACGATAACTTATTCTGGAACAAAACATTCCACTATTCATTGTCTCAAAATACTACTCCCTCCGTCTCATAATATAAAAATGTTTTTGACACTTGTGTAGAGTCAAAAACGCTCTTATATTGTGGGACAAAGGGAGTACTATATTCTTCTATGGATCGCCTGCAGTAATTCTTTCACAGTATTTTTTCGACTGTATTTCTTCGTCAATTTTTTTAATGTAGTTCTTCAACAGTAATTATACAACGTTGCAGGAGCAGTAATTTTCCGGCGGTAATTCTTTGACAGCAATTCTTCAATGATGACTGATGACTACCTTCTTCTACAATAAGTTCGGAAAAAATACACCTCTATTCGTCGCTTCTTTTATTCAATAAAAATATTAATATCTTATTTCACAAACACTTTCAAATAGATACTCCATTATTTTTCACATCTTTTGTTGGGAAAAAATATCACTATCTTGTTTTATTGATCGCCTCTTGATCACCCCTACGGGCATACTTCAGTATTCGTCGTCTCTTTTATTTAAGAATATACTACTATCATCTATTGATAGCCTCACGGTCACTCTACGGGAATACACCTACCTTCTTCCACAATAACTGAAAAAAATACTTCATTATTTGTCACTTCTTTTATCCGGGAAATAATTAATACCTTCTTTTATCGATTGCCTCTCGATCACCCTACTCGCACATGCCACTATACGTCATCTCTTTTATTCGTGAAAAATATTATTATCTTTTGCTAAATGCCTCACCGTAACCCTACGGAATTACTACTACCTTCTTCCACATCAATTTCGAACAAAATACTTCATCGTTCATCAAATCTTTTATTCGGGAAAAATGTTACTACCTTCTTTTATTGATCCCCTCACGGTCACCTTATGAGCATACTATTACCTTCTTCCCCAACAACTTCAGAAAAAGTACATCATTATCCGCCACATCTTCTATTCTGAAAATTATTAATACCTTCTTGTATTGATCACATTGTGAGCACCCTACAGGCGTGACATGTCTCCGCACCAAAGCTTCCTAGTATATACAGTTATACATCCTATGCAATTGTGCTTCTACGAGAAAAGGTTTAGAGTTTATTGTGCATAAAATTACACGTACATTTGAAGATACCTTCAAATTGCACACATATATACAATTGTGCACATATGTGCAATTACTCATACTAGTCATCAACCCGTGCAGCTGCACGGGCTCGCTTAATCCCAAGTAACATATAAATTGTACAACTTCTATAATTTTTCATCGCTGAGAGGTTTGATTTCTAATCTAGGATTTTGTATGGTGAGTCACTTATACTAATAAAAAAGGATGTTGCATCTTCTAAATTTTGTAGCTCGTAAATTCATATTAGACACTTTAAATATACACATATATGATTTGGAACTATCTCACAACCCTGTGATTTTTTTATTTGTAAGAAGCTTGTTAGTTTTCAATTTTATATTGCTTTTTTGGTTCTTATTTGGGATTGGTTGTTGGATAGCTACACTGATTGTCACAATATTTTGATTGATTTTTTTAAAGTTTTGCACACTTGGTCTGTGCATAATAAAAGAGTTCTTGTTTGCAACAGACATTTACACGTACAGGTTTAAGTGAAATCCATGGCACACACATTCACATGGAGATCAGACATGCATGCATAGTTCTAGTTCTAACACGAAAAGAGAACATATTTATGCAATTCTGCCATCTCATAGCTAAGTAAGTTATAATTTGCAAAGGTACATTTATGTCATTTAAAACATGATGAGATGTTTGATCACGTAGATAGAAGTACTTCATGCTAAATAATCTCTTGTTGCTATAAGGATTAATGACCAAGAAATATGATCATCGACATGCATATTTCCTGTCTATTTTTCTACATCTGCAGTAAAAATTCGTAGTACTTTCCATTCTAGTAGCATGGGAGTAGAGAATCTAACCATGTCCAGCTGCTGCTCTTGTGCAAATCTTAAAAAAAATGTTATGATCTGGAAACTATAGAGCCAAAAGACCATACTTGATTAGCCTAATTTGGAAAGGATATACATTCTGGTCCCTTTTGAAGCCAACTACTACTAAGGTAGCAACACTACGTAAAACAGTAAAAAAACATGGGCATGAAGACTGAACCTTTAGATTTGCATAAGTGATAGTGGCAAGGGGCTTAGATAGAAACAAATATGATCCTTACGGACTGAACTACCTGTCGCGGAATACTACATGGTGAAAATATT
>NW_021304735.1:0-1045 GCF_002162155.2 Triticum dicoccoides
CTACTCAACGAGCAAAAGAACGTCAAAATCGGACTCCGGGAGCGAAAGTTATGGCCGAAACGGTGAGTGGTGTTAGGCTGTTTCGGGGGGGTGCGGGCACCCGGGGTTGGGAGGTGCGGGTGCCCGGGGTGGGCAGGGGCAAACAGCCCGGGGGTGCGGGCACCCGGGGGGTCAGCGAGGTTGCACGGGGGGGTCCGGGTGCCCGGGGTTGACGGATTTGGGCGGAAATTCGTGGGAAAGTGCAAAAAATTGGTGGATTTCGTGTGATAGAGGCAAAGGTGTCCCGTCTTTCGATGAGATGATGGATATCGCTTTGGTGGAAGTCGACTTTGACGATCCGACTACGAACGTGCGAGGACGTCGCGCCTTAGCAATCGCTAAACCAACTCCGAGAGGTTATTGACCACGCCGGAGCACGATCAACCTGACCACGAGGGTCTGTTTCCTGCGAGCAAACGAAGAACAAGCAAGAAACTGAGATTGCAATCTAGATATTGCGAATATAAGATGAAAGCTTTATTGATCAAGGTGGGGTTCTGTGACGCCTTTGTCTGGTCGTTGAACACAAACGAAGTACGCGAAGTTGCAGCTATGGCGAACTTTTAATCTAAACAAAACCCCAGAGTCTAAACGATGCCCTAAGGGCTGTATATATGGAGGAAGAGGGGGGAATTTCGTGGCCCTTGGTGGAGGGGTCCGAAATCAACCCTATCTCTTGTTTCCCCACACATACGGACTCTAAAAATAGCCTATACTTATGTATTTCGAAATTACATGGGCCTGGCCCAATAATAAGGTGACGCAGCACCTAAAATAGCCTCGGGACGGAATTTATGAAGTGGCATCTTGTATATTTCGTCCAAGGCTTCATGCACCCATTATGGTGGCTTCAAAGTCCTGAAATCATCACTTGTAACCCCGTTCTTGTTCTTGCTCCAATGTTCATCCTTCTCCAAGCTAGGCCCTTCATTTGTAAGCAAAACAAATGTATCCAATTTAGGCAGCATCATATTCTCATGAACATTAGAATCATTACCAAGAAACG
>NW_021304736.1:0-2450 GCF_002162155.2 Triticum dicoccoides
AGTATGGGTGAAGTGTGTGCAGAACTAGTGCACTGTAAAAGTAGCAGATAGCAGGTGGCTGAAAAATAAATGATAGGAGACATATGATAGCTCTACAACATTGCATGGCAAACAAAATTAGATTCTACTCCGTATGATTTTGTAATATATGAGCACAGGAAATGCAGGTACTCCTCCAGCACACCACCACATGTGGTCATATCTAAGATAACAGTCGACTGAAAATAAATAGGTCAGTCGATTTTTTTAATGAACCGTCCGATCTATAAGGAATGGGCAGATGGCCTTCGTCTACCTCCCGCCAGTCACTGTTGACGATCTTTCTCGAACGGCCAGCGACCACCGGCCCAGACCCGTGCCTCCGCCGCCCCGCACTCCCATCGACCTCACACCACCGCCGTGCTTGGTAGCGCCCCCAAGCCATCCCTTTAATCCCGGCCGACCTCCAGATCGGGCGCCAGTAGCTCTAGGCTGCAGACAGCCCTAAGATAAACACCAAGGCGCTGCTTCCCCGGCGTATCGTCGTACTAGCACCTGTTACGCCGGGGAATGCTTCCGTTAATTGGGAATCAACTGGCCAGAAATTGATATTTAGGGGGGCGACGGACCTCTAGCTAAGGTGAAATAGTATATGAGGAGAAACCTTGTGTATCGCGAGTTACTAGGAACATCTAGTATCAAG
Organism: Triticum dicoccoides; assembly: GCF_002162155.2. Taxonomy (NCBI): domain Eukaryota; kingdom Viridiplantae; phylum Streptophyta; class Magnoliopsida; order Poales; family Poaceae; genus Triticum; species Triticum dicoccoides. The sequence continues at coordinate 683 of NW_021304736.1, forward strand.
AAGAAGCGGTCAACTAGTGTCTTCTGTGTGATGAATACCGTGCAAGCAGAGACGTAAGATTTGCACGAATAAGGGAAGAGGAGTACCTTCTTCGGTTGTCGGTATGGTCACCTCCACATGTCGCGCCGATCTTCTTGTTTTTACCGGGGAAACCGATGTTCTGGAGGGTGCAGGCTCAAACGAACCCATGGCCAAATTGTTGACTGTGTTGCCATGGCTGTATGTCGGCGGAGGGGAAGCAGATCTGAGGCGGCGAAGGACGACGTAGTAGGAACAGCTCTGGTGCGGTGGAGGGTGGCGAAGTTGGAGCAGCAACGGTGAGACGTAGGACGGCGTGGTTGAACTGGCTCGGGTACGGACGGCTCGGCCTCGGCTTGAACTACTAGCCGTGGAGGGCGTTGCGGTTGAGGTTGCGGTGGACGACGACGTCGGGGTATCGGCTCCGGTGTGATGGAGGAGGGCGGTGGTTGATGGGTGGGATGGGGTGGCGGACAGAGGACGTCGGGGTTTCGTGGCTGGTGGAGAGGTAGTTTTGGCGCCCACGGAGTACGAATGGGGAATCGGATGGGTGAGGGGGGACCATGTTTCAGTCTGGGACGCGCTTGTTTTTGGCTTTTTTCAACAGAAGATGGGACGCGCTTGTTTGAAATTTGGGGAAAGTACAAACTTTGCCCCCCTCTTAAATTTCGGACCTACTGCGGGTCAGGGGTAGGATGGTAATCCCAGGTGACCCAAATAGTGGGCGGGAGCGATTTCAGCCGCGCGCATGTGTACTTAGGCGGCCATTGTGTATGAATGTTTTTCGGAGGCGGTCGCGTGGCGTCTAGATGAAGCTACAAACCTACCCCGGTTTAGACCTTTGGACGTCGGGCCGGTAGGTTTCACAGGTCGGGGTTATTAGAAAAGTAATTTCCTTGTACTACCAAACATTGGTCTCACGCGGTTTCGGGCGAGTAGAGGCTCTTTTGGCGCTTCGTTCGAAATTTTGAAACACAAGCCTTCACATTTAGAGTACTCTTGAACTATGAGGATTGACCTAAATAGACAACGTTATATTTGACCTTGTATGTTTGAAAACCTCATTAAATTATCCGCTTCCTTTTGAAATTTTGACACTTGAAAATCCTATAACTACGATAATTTTGGAATGGAGGAGCTAAATTTGAATCTATTTTGTACACGACTACATATGCTATTATGCACAAAATCAGAGCAAAGATTGGTACCCCCATAGTTTAGGTATGATTTACAAATGCCATGATATGAAATTCAAATAATTGAATGGACTTCATGTTGAATTCAATTTTTTTAAACCACCTTAGGTTGAATTCAAATATATGCTAGTTCATAGGTGGCTATTTATAAATGTCCATTGTGTAACTTTCGTATGTATAATGTGCTTTACACACACAACATGAACTATACTCACATTTATATTCGATTGCTAAAGCGATGCATTGTCTGGAGTTCAAAATACTAATTATGTGGCTCAATTGTGTCGAATAATAACATAGACATGCTCAAATTCGATAGAATCTAGATGTCTGATGGATCAATGACTGCTCCTTACGCGAATTGCAAATATCATGATCCCATCCTAATATTTGGATACAATTTATATCTTTAATCAATGTGTAGAGCAGTCTTTTACGTGTAGTTTCACTCTCCATTGGTGGTCTCTCACACATGCTCACACACTCTGTCTTTCTCGCACACATTCTCTAGATATAACCCTCCCTCCCTCTCGTAACCATTTACAACTGTTTTC
>NW_021304738.1:0-978 GCF_002162155.2 Triticum dicoccoides
GTCGTCCGCGGCGCCGGCCCACGGGGCCCGAGCTGGGCCCGCGTGGCCCGCCCGCTGCCTCCGTCTGCCCGTGCGCCTCCCCGCACGCTCGCACCGCACGAGCGCCGCCGCGTCCCCGCCCGCCGGCACGCCGCCGCCGCTTCGCCCCGGCGCCTCGTGTCACGACCGGTTCTTCGGACATAAATTTCCAGAAAAGACCGTCGTGCTCATTAGCCCCAGGATTACTGTTAGCTGATGAGGCACCAACTTGATACAAAAATTCCAAGCAGAAAACAAAATATGTAGTACAAGGCCATTCTGGCCTGTGAGTACAACAAATGGTTTCTAGTGGTTGATGGCGGAAGCGGTTTGTGAAACATCAGTGTCTATGGGACTCCATTTCCCACGGGAACAGTTGACCAGGTTAACTCCTATCTTCGCGAGGCTGCTATCTCCATTACTTAGGTGCCGGGGCTGTCATCGCATCGCTCCTCTTCGTGCAAGAAAATCTGGCCAAGACAATAGCCAGGGACAAGCCAGTGAGTACTTTGAATGTACTCGCAAACATTATGAACACAGGTATAATATAACAATGATGTGCTGACAATATTTTATGCTCATGACGTCAGTCACAAAAGATAAATGAAACTCTGATGCGTGCAAGCAAGTTATTTATAAAAATGCAATAACATGGTAGTATTAAAATTTATGAAACAAATAACAAGCAATGCCACAGTCGGGCGTCTTAGCGACACCACATAAAGGGCTTTAAAAGAAATGCCACAGTCGGGCGTCTGAGCGACACCACATAAAGGGCTTTAAAAGAAATGCCACAGTCGGGCGTCTGAGCAACACCACATAAAGGGCTTTAAAAGAAATGCCACAGTCGGGCGTCTGAGCGACACCACAAAAAAGGCTTTAAAAATAAACAATCATAGTGAATATCCCGGAGGTAGAACCATCCCAGAGATACTCGATAATAACAATAATATCACGGGT
>NW_021304739.1:0-2538 GCF_002162155.2 Triticum dicoccoides
TGATAGTAGTAGCACGCTTATAAACCCGCGCTACTACTAAGTACTGGGTTTTTTAACAGCCCTTAAATCCCCATCTTGCCCTCGAAATCAATCATCTCCTCCGTCCCTCTCCTTCTCCCTCTCTCCATAGGCCCTCCCATGGCGCTCCTTCCCATGTGCGCCTTCTCCTCCCAGACGCCCAATCAGGCTGCTGCCTCGCGCCGTTGTATCCAGGAGCTCGCCGGTCTTCCCCCTCGCCTCCATGCCACCACACCGGAGCACCTCACCACCGACGACTAGCCCCGGTGCTCCCTGCATCTCCTTCATCTCTCCCTTGTTTCGCTTTCCCCCTCTCCCCTGTGGTTTCACCCGACCTCCCATGTCTATACCCGTGTAGGTCTTCGCCATGGATGACCAAGAGCTCTCTGCCTTGACCTTGAAGAGGAGCCCACACCGCCGCCTTGCTCTACCTTGGATTCGGCCCCCCTCCAGTAACTGCCGCCGGATCTGGTTTGTCGCTGCCCGTCCGTGCCATTGGATACCCCTGCCATCGCTAGATCAAATCATGGCCGCCATTGACAACACGCATGGGATTGAGAATTGTTTTTGTTTTTGAAACTAATACTAGTAGCGCAAGTGGCACCCGCGCTACTACTAACAAACATTGTAGTAGCACGGGTGGCACCCGCGCCACTACTAACACACATAGTAGTCGGGCCGGAGAACCCGCGCTACTACTAAAAGTTAGTTGTAGCCAGCTAGTAGTAGCACGGACACCCGCGCTACTGCTAGCTATTTAACTCGTGCTACTAGTAGGTTTCTTCCTAGTAGTGCCAAGCAACAATGCTCTTTGGATGTGCTCGCAAAAATTTGATTTCACATTAGCATCGCGTATGAAGGGGTTACCCTCCCACTCTCTAAGCAATAAGAAATGGTCTTGGCCTGATCTGCTCAACTGTGTACTTCTTTAGTTTGTGAGGATTGTGCTCTATTTCTTCTAATGTTCAAACAATTGCTTCCACATTTTGTAAAATTGAAGGAGCCTTCTAATAGTTGCAATGATTAAATGATATTACTTCTCTCTTTCTTCTGAGGAAAAAGATTGTCATTTTGTTTTATTTATGGATATCGCACTTGTCGGACCTATTCGATAGTGATAGAATTTCAATTATTAAGATGGTCATCATAAGCACAATTGTGCACTGAGCGACGGATAACCTTGGCCTGCACTCCATGATGTATGTGACTTCCTCCCATGACACTTTGTTATCGTCGGTGTCTCCCAAGGTGTGCATGTGGCCATGCGGCCATTTTGTAAGATTTAACGAGCCCACGTGAAAATTGTTCCTCTAGTGAGGCAGAGACCCAAATTTAAGTACGCGCGTCATTTTATTAAGGTCATTGTCATCTGCATGAGCCAGGATCAAGCATGCAAGGACAAGTGCTGCCATTGTATGGCGTACTGCACAAACATGTAGCGTGGGGACAAGCAATAATGCTTTTATGATGTGCTGGCACAAATCTGATTTCACATTGGCATCGGGGATGAAGGTGCGTTCCTTGCCACTCTCTAGGCGATAAGACATGGTATTGGGCTGAGCTGATCAAGTATGTTCTTCTTTGAATGGCCACGATGTGTGTGAATTGTGGTCTATTTGTTTTATCGTTCAAAAAAATTGCTTCCCCATTTTGTAAAATGTAAGGAGTCTTCTAATAGTTGTAATAATTAAAAACATATTATTTCTCTCTTCTTTGTGAGAGTAAATATTCTAATTTTGTATGCTTTATGGAAATTTCACTCGTTGGACCAGTAAGGTAGTGATAAGAATTCAAATTTGTTCTAGGTGATAGTATTAAGATGGTCATCATAAGCAGAACTTTGTATAGAGCGACGAATAACCTTGGCCTGCACTCCACGATGTGAAACTTCTTCCCATAACACTTCATCATTGTCAGTGGCTCCCAAGGTGTGCATGTGGCCAGGCCGTCGTTTTCTATGATTTAATGAGCCCACGTAAAACTTGTTGTACTAATGTGGCAAATACACAAATTCAAGTACATGTTATGTCTTAATAAGCTGATCTTCCTCTGGAGGAATCGCGATCAAATGTACATGGACAATTACTGCCATTGTCCGGCGTACTACACAAAAGGTGGCGCAGGTGAGGGAGTCCTGGACTATGGGGTCCTCGGGGAGCCGGCCTATGTGATATGGGCCGGACTGATGGACCGTGAAGATACAAGATAGAAGGCCTTCTCACGTGTCCGAATGGGCTCTCCTTTTCATGGATAACAAGCTTGGCGTACGGATGTGTACATTTCTTCCTCTGTAAACCGACCTTGTACAACCATAGTTCCATCTGTTGCCTATATAAACCAGAGGGCTTAGTCCATAGGCATGATCACATTCATACTGGCTAGACATCTAGGGTTTAGCCATTACGATCTCGAGGTAGATCAACTCTTGTAACCCCTATACTCATCAACGTCAATCAAGCAGGAAGTAGGGTACTACCTCCATTAAGAGGGCCCGAACCTGGGGACACAATCCTATCTCCT
>NW_021304740.1:0-2538 GCF_002162155.2 Triticum dicoccoides
TGATAGTAGTAGCACGCTTATAAACCCGCGCTACTACTAAGTACTGGGTTTTTTAACAGCCCTTAAATCCCCATCTTGCCCTCGAAATCAATCATCTCCTCCGTCCCTCTCCTTCTCCCTCTCTCCATAGGCCCTCCCATGGCGCTCCTTCCCATGTGCGCCTTCTCCTCCCAGACGCCCAATCAGGCTGCTGCCTCGCGCCGTTGTATCCAGGAGCTCGCCGGTCTTCCCCCTCGCCTCCATGCCACCACACCGGAGCACCTCACCACCGACGACTAGCCCCGGTGCTCCCTGCATCTCCTTCATCTCTCCCTTGTTTCGCTTTCCCCCTCTCCCCTGTGGTTTCACCCGACCTCCCATGTCTATACCCGTGTAGGTCTTCGCCATGGATGACCAAGAGCTCTCTGCCTTGACCTTGAAGAGGAGCCCACACCGCCGCCTTGCTCTACCTTGGATTCGGCCCCCCTCCAGTAACTGCCGCCGGATCTGGTTTGTCGCTGCCCGTCCGTGCCATTGGATACCCCTGCCATCGCTAGATCAAATCATGGCCGCCATTGACAACACGCATGGGATTGAGAATTGTTTTTGTTTTTGAAACTAATACTAGTAGCGCAAGTGGCACCCGCGCTACTACTAACAAACATTGTAGTAGCACGGGTGGCACCCGCGCCACTACTAACACACATAGTAGTCGGGCCGGAGAACCCGCGCTACTACTAAAAGTTAGTTGTAGCCAGCTAGTAGTAGCACGGACACCCGCGCTACTGCTAGCTATTTAACTCGTGCTACTAGTAGGTTTCTTCCTAGTAGTGCCAAGCAACAATGCTCTTTGGATGTGCTCGCAAAAATTTGATTTCACATTAGCATCGCGTATGAAGGGGTTACCCTCCCACTCTCTAAGCAATAAGAAATGGTCTTGGCCTGATCTGCTCAACTGTGTACTTCTTTAGTTTGTGAGGATTGTGCTCTATTTCTTCTAATGTTCAAACAATTGCTTCCACATTTTGTAAAATTGAAGGAGCCTTCTAATAGTTGCAATGATTAAATGATATTACTTCTCTCTTTCTTCTGAGGAAAAAGATTGTCATTTTGTTTTATTTATGGATATCGCACTTGTCGGACCTATTCGATAGTGATAGAATTTCAATTATTAAGATGGTCATCATAAGCACAATTGTGCACTGAGCGACGGATAACCTTGGCCTGCACTCCATGATGTATGTGACTTCCTCCCATGACACTTTGTTATCGTCGGTGTCTCCCAAGGTGTGCATGTGGCCATGCGGCCATTTTGTAAGATTTAACGAGCCCACGTGAAAATTGTTCCTCTAGTGAGGCAGAGACCCAAATTTAAGTACGCGCGTCATTTTATTAAGGTCATTGTCATCTGCATGAGCCAGGATCAAGCATGCAAGGACAAGTGCTGCCATTGTATGGCGTACTGCACAAACATGTAGCGTGGGGACAAGCAATAATGCTTTTATGATGTGCTGGCACAAATCTGATTTCACATTGGCATCGGGGATGAAGGTGCGTTCCTTGCCACTCTCTAGGCGATAAGACATGGTATTGGGCTGAGCTGATCAAGTATGTTCTTCTTTGAATGGCCACGATGTGTGTGAATTGTGGTCTATTTGTTTTATCGTTCAAAAAAATTGCTTCCCCATTTTGTAAAATGTAAGGAGTCTTCTAATAGTTGTAATAATTAAAAACATATTATTTCTCTCTTCTTTGTGAGAGTAAATATTCTAATTTTGTATGCTTTATGGAAATTTCACTCGTTGGACCAGTAAGATAGTGATAAGAATTCAAATTTGTTCTAGGTGATAGTATTAAGATGGTCATCATAAGCAGAACTTTGTATAGAGCGACGAATAACCTTGGCCGGCACTCCACGATGTGAAACTTCTTCCCATAACACTTCATCATTGTCAGTGGCTCCCAAGGTGTGCATGTGGCCAGGCCGTCGTTTTCTATGATTTAATGAGCCCACGTAAAACTTGTTGTACTAATGTGGCAAATACACAAATTCAAGTACATGTTATGTCTTAATAAGCTGATCTTCCTCTGGAGGAATCGCGATCAAATGTACATGGACAATTACTGCCATTGTCCGGCGTACTACACAAAAGGTGGCGCAGGTGAGGGAGTCCTGGACTATGGGGTCCTCGGGGAGCCGGCCTATGTGATATGGGCCGGACTGATGGACCGTGAAGATACAAGATAGAAGGCCTTCTCACGTGTCCGAATGGGCTCTCCTTTTCATGGATAACAAGCTTGGCGTACGGATGTGTACATTTCTTCCTCTGTAAACCGACCTTGTACAACCATAGTTCCATCTGTTGCCTATATAAACCAGAGGGCTTAGTCCATAGGCATGATCACATTCATACTGGCTAGACATCTAGGGTTTAGCCATTACGATCTCGAGGTAGATCAACTCTTGTAACCCCTATACTCATCAACGTCAATCAAGCAGGAAGTAGGGTACTACCTCCATTAAGAGGGCCCGAACCTGGGGACACAATCCTATCTCCT
>NW_021304741.1:0-4559 GCF_002162155.2 Triticum dicoccoides
ACTATAGATAGTGAAGATGGAGGCTAAATTTATACAGTAGGTCTGTTCCAGCACCTACTTTTGATCATATGAAACTAAAAAGATAGAAGGTACTTCCCATGCAAGATGTTATCCTATGCGAAGTTATTCTGCGGGTTTTGTTGTAAGACATTTATGAGCAGTTTGCCCATGTTGCAAGATCTTAGGACTTCTCATGTTTGGGATTCTTCCTTTCTACTTTGTTAGAATACAATTGCAGGAATCACAGGTGATGAGACAGCCCAGCTCTCATTTCTGGTGAGAGGCGCCATCGGCAGCAAGTCAGCATAGGGGATCATACACCCAGCGTCCTATATCTGGTGTGTGGCACCATCTTTTACCTTCTCCCCTCCTCTATCTGCTTCCTCTCCCTTCTCTTCTATCCTTCTCTGGTTGCCCTCTTCTTCCCTTCTCTCCCCCTCCTACTTGTGAAGTCTTAGCACAAACTGATCCCTCCTTTGACAATTACTAGATTTTTATAGTGCCTTTGCGCGCTGTTCTGCAAAATGACGATGAATAGTTGAATTTTGATAAATTCAGTCAAAACATGTATTGTTAAAGAAGCAATAAAGTTGGCCAAATAATGCATAAGCCAAATACAAATCAGGATTACAGTAATATAACTGATGCATTGATCAGCGTGCAGGACTAGGTAGTTGTCCGGCAAGACTGGCTGCAGAGGTGAAACCGAGCAGCACCGTAGTTGGTCGTAACCTACAGAGCGCGCGCGTCCAGCACAAAAGTGATTCTTTTCTTCTCTAATTGCCTAGGAAATTGGAGTAAATTTTGTGATTGCAGATACACTCTCCAGGTAAATAATTAACTTTTCTCCTTTTCTACCCCTTGACAGGGACATCCAGGAAGGTGGCGAGTCTCTCCCACGGCGTCGCTGTCCTCCATGTATTGATCTGCCGCACGTATGTTTACCACGCAGAGGAGCACATGTGATCCTCATAATAGCAGTTTGTAATGAATTCTGGAACAAATCGGGAGGTTAAAGTCAGCAAAGCATATTCACCTGTAGTCAAATCACTTTTGATGTATATAAGTGCCACCAAAGATCAACCTAGACCCATCAACATGCATAAACTAGATAAGTGCGCATATGAACGCTTAGGAGGCGTGCCAATGGCACGCCCCAACCACTAGTAGTGTGTCATCTGCCGGCAGCCCCGTCCACTGCTGGATCCAATCGAGATGGGGAGCTCTTGCCCGCTCTGCAGTAGCCAAAGCTGGGGCGCCCCTGCCAGGTTGGTGGAGGGTCTGTGGAGGTGCCAGAGGTGCCAGATGTAGAGCTGTCTAATTAGATGCCTCTCCAAAGGTCAGCATGCCCACTCTTGCACGAACCAATTAGATGTAGAAGCTGTCTCCATTTCGGCCACACTGCTCGCTTCTGTCGTGCAAAGAACCCCAGCCACCAGTCTACGCCGCTCCGACATGCTGCTCCATTGCCTTCCCAAGTGCTTGCTTCTGCCAAGGATGCTACCATGGTAGAGGTGCCGCTGCAGTCTGTCGTCGCGGTGCAGGCTGAACTGCAAGACTGTCTGATGGGAGTTAGAGTTTTTTGGCGAGAGCTGAGATGGTATTGTGCAGGCTCACAATCATGCGAAATGTGCCTTTGTTGGCTGAGGTCCAGATTTATTCTATGAGTGAGGGTGAAACAGAACCCTATGGTTGTTTCTCTCCTCGTAGTAGGCACATCGCCGAGGTCGTCGCTCCAGTGATGCAAATTATGTTTGGGTTGCAGCAGCTATGTGAGGCACCATCTCCACCTTTGTTGATGGTGCTTCAAAAGGAGATGAGTTTGGTGATGCCCATGATGTCGTCACCGATGATATCGGCAGCAAGCCCATCATTCGTTGTTGTGGATAGTGAGGGACATGATTCGCCTCTGTCATGTGAGCATCTGGAGACGCCTGAGTCCATCATGTCGGTGGTACCTGTGGCTAATGATGTTGAGGCGATCGATATGTTGGCACCTGATCCTTTGGAGCCTAGCCAGCCGCTTGCCTGTGTCGATCGTGGAGGTGCTAACGTTTCGGTCACCCAGTCGCACGTGACAGTTGGGAAGGTTTTCGTGCGTGACAAGGTCGACGAGATTCTCTTTGAGTTAGAGATTCACGACTTTCTCCCACGTTTGGAGAGGGCTAGCCCTGGATCTTCTGGCAAGAAGATTGTGGAGGAGGCTCTTAGAAGCAAGAGCAAGAAGAGTAGTGCCATGGAAAAGGCGTCTACGGCTGCTTGATGGATGGATCGTCACCGGTATCTTGGGCTATCCTTATGGCTTGGCTTGCTTCCGTGGATTTGGCGGTGCCTGTGGTCTTCGCTGAGGGTTTGGTCGTTCTGTGTTGGGTATGATTGTCGGGCCGGTCATGCGCTTATGGGGTTACATCTTTGTGAGTAGTCCACACGTGATCCGTTTGTATCGGTTTTCAGCCGGTTTCCCGTTAATTAAATGGACAATTCTCTTCTACTTAATTAATCGATGAGGCAAATCTTTTGCATCGGTCTAAAAAACAGAAAGACATTGCTTGTGTTTTATTTCGACGGGATCTAATTATAAAGACCCATAGGATCAAACATTCATGATCATATTGTTTACGGTTTTGCTAATTCTCAGTTGAGCGAGAAACTAAGTCTCAGTCGATTCCATTATTATCGGACATTTTGGTTTATTTCTTTATTGAGGGCTTCCTGCATGCCAGCTGCAACCCACTTCATTCGGCCACTCTCTTGGGTCTTGCTGATTGCTGGGCCAAGACCTAGAGATGGACTTTCCTTGTGTTTTCAGGTGGATAACCAACCGGTAGAAGGAAATGTTCGGTATTTTTTTCCTTTTCCACTCAAATGTTTGTCCATTTTTGTTGCTTTTCTAGTATTTCTTTTTTGCATAAAAGATTATTTTTTAACAATACAAATTTTTTTTTGAAGGAAATGATAAGAACAAAAGTGGGAGAAAGCAATAAGCATGAAGAGAAAGAACATTAGCGAAGCGATCGAGAAAAAACAAATGGGCTGATTCCATGCCCACTAAGTAGAGATCACATGTAAAACTAGCCAAGAAAACTAACTATTCAACGTAAGTTACGTTAGCTGAATGACTTAACAAAAGTGTTAGTCACCTGAGGTGTGGATGCACACTATTATTTTTCCGGTGCCCTTTTGCTTCATAATCATATTCCTCTTCACCTCTTTTCCTGATGGCGTCCTTTATGGATCAACATGGAGTATTATGTATAGAGAAAACTATGTTTTTCGTCCCTCAAGTTTCCAAAAAGTACAAAATTGGTCCCTCAAGATTTTTTGGTATACATTTGGTCCTTCAAGTCTCAAACCCAGCTAAGTTTAGTCCAAAACCAGATTTTGACCAGGTTTGACCGCCCAGACTTTGACCGGGTTTGACCGGACTAACAGTAAATTCAAAAAAATATATTCAAAAACAGTTCAAAAAAATCTGTTTTTTTTCATGCAATATGCTTACATGCGTAAGGTGCGTGCCAAATTTCCTGGTCTTTCGGCACTCGAGGCGCCTGTGGGAAAAAAACAACAAATATACTCCTGATGAACAGTAAATTCGAAAAAAATAGCAAAAAAATAAACAAAGTCTGAATTTTTTGGGGGTTCAATATACTGGGGTGTGCAAGGCGGGTGCAATTTTTTGGCAACTTTGGACATTCAAGGGGCTCATGGCAAAAAAACAAATTTTCGCTCATGAAAAATAGCCAAAAACTGTTGTTTTTGGCATGAGCTCCTCAAATGTTGAAAGATGCGAAAAATTTGTATGGGACTTGTGCACCCCAGTATATTGCTATATTTTTCGAATTTACTGTTCATAGGGAGTAGATTTTTGTTTTTTGCTACGGGCGCCTCGAGTGTCTCAAGTCCAGGAAATTTGGCACGCACCTTGCGCATGTAAGCATATTGCATGACAAAAAAATTCAGTTTTTTTGAACTATTTTTTTATTTTTTCGAATTTATTGTTCATCGGTCAAACCCGGTCAAAGTCTGGGCGGTCAAACCTGGTCAAAATCTGGTTTTGGACTAAACGTAGCTGGTTTTGAGACTTGAAGTACCAAATGTATACCAAAAAATCTTGAGGGACCAAGTCTCTACTTTTTGGGAACTTGAGGGACGAAAAACATACTTTTCTCTTATGTATATATAGTATTAATATCAACTTTTTTATGTACATGTAGTACTTCCTCCGTTTTTATTTAGTCCACGTATTAGATTTGGTCAAAATCAACCTTTATAAATTTTAACAAATTTTGTAAAAAAATATTAACACATAAAATAACAAATCAATGCAATTAGATTTATTATTGAATGCACTTTCACATCATATATATTTATTATGATAAATGTTTATTGTTTTTCATAAACATGATCAAATTTTACATAGTTTGACTTAAGTGAACTCTAATATGCAGAGTAAATAAAAACAGAGAGAGTAGTAGTCAAGTACACCGTCGGAAATTCACTTAATCCCATGGCCGGTCAATGTGGGAGTGCGCACATGTCTTAGTCTCTTGTACTCCCTC
>NW_021304741.1:6641-7207 GCF_002162155.2 Triticum dicoccoides
AACGGGCGGTGGCCTACCTTCGCCTCGAGGAGCGTCGCCTCAAGAATTTGCGGGCTCGCACGGTCCACACCGCCTTCACCGCTGGCTTCTCCCACGGCGGGTCTTCTTCAACCCCTCCCGCCGGGGGCCACGGCGTCCCGCACCCGCAGCAGCCTCGTCCGCCGCTGCCCCCAGCACCAGCTGGTGCGGGCGGGTATGGTGCCTTCCCGCCTCGGCCTTCAGCGCCTGCCCCGCCGCCTCCACCACAGCAGCCCAACCAGGGCGATCGCCGCGGCCGTGGTGGCCACCGTGGTCGTGGCAACCGTAACAACAACGGCGGCGGATAGCAGCGCAACGGTGGGCAGCATCAACAGCTTCCTTCGCCGCCCTGGGGTACTGGCCACAACCCCTGGACCAGGGTTGTACATGCCTACACGATGCCAGTTCCCCGTGCTCCACTCCCGGGTCTTCTCGGGCCTCGGCCAGCGACGCACTAAGATTTCTACGCGGCTCCTCAACCCGGCGCTGCTACACCACCGCCTCCCCCCTACCCTGCACCGTTCGGCTATGGCACGCCGAACCCTAGT
>NW_021304741.1:8710-11071 GCF_002162155.2 Triticum dicoccoides
TCGCCGGCCTCGCCAGCCCCCTTGCCTGGCGCGATGGGCACGTCGGCCTCTTCGCTGGCCTCGCCGACCTTGCCGGCCTCTTCGTCAGCCTCGCCGGGCACGCCGGCTTCACTGGCTTCGTCAGCCATGCCGGCCTCTTCGCCGGACTCCCCGGCCTTGCCGGCCTCTTCGTCAGGCTCGCCGGGCACGTCGGGCTCACCAAGTGCCTCGCCCGGATCGTCGGTCTCCTCTTCATCGACACCCCCAACGAGCCAGACGCCCGGCGCGCCATCTTCTGGCACGGCGCCTGGGTCGCCCTCGGCTCCTGCCGCCCCGGCCGCTGTCATACAGCCCGCCGGCCCTACTACCCGTGCCCGCATGGGGGTTCATCGGCCGAGTCTTCGTTACTCCGCCGACGAGTATGCCTGTCCAGCCTCCACGGTGGCTCGGTCGCCTCTTCCGACCTCCGCTCGTATGGCTCTTCGTGATCCACTTTGGTACGCAGCGATGAAGGAGGAATTTGAGGCATTGCAGCATAACGCAACTTGGCAGCTTGTTCCCCATCCCCGGCACGCCAACATCATTACCGGGAAGTGGGTGTTTAAGCACAAGTTTCACCCCGACGGCACACTCGATCGCTATAAAGCTCGTTGGGTGGTCCGAGGCTTCCGACAGCGTGCTGGCACTGATTTCACGGATACATTCGCCCAGGTGGTCAAGCCCGGGACGATTCGCACTGTACTTCAGCTCGTAGTATCTCGCGCCTGGCCGGTGCACCAGATGGACGTCTCCAACGCATTCCTTCATGGTCATCTCAATGAGCAGGTGTATTGTCAGCAACCGACGGGATTCATCGACGCCACTCATCCGGAGCATGTTTGCCTGCTTTCCCGTTCCTTATATGGGCTCAAGCAGGCTCCCCGCGCTTCGTACCAGCGCATCGCAGCGTTCCTCTGTCAGCTCGGCTTCCGCTCCACACGCTCCGATGCTTCGTTATTCATATACCGACACGGCGATGCTACCGCTTACCTGCTACTCTATGTCGACGATATCATCATGACAGCTTGCTCTAGTGCTCTTCTTCGACAGCTTACCGATCGTCTTCATGCTGAGTTTTCCATTAAGGACTTGGGTTCTCTGCACTACTTCCTCGGCATCGAGGTTGCTCGCCGTGCGCATGGCTTCTTTCTTCATCAGCGGAAGTATGCTCATGAGCTTCTTGATCGCGCTGGGATGCTTAATTGCAAACCCGTGTCTACACCTGTCGACACGAAGGCTAAGCTCTCTACCACCGACGGCTCCCCTGCTCCGGATGCCTCGTTTTATCGGTCTATTGTGGGCGCTCTTCAGTATCTCACGCTGACCCGACCAGAGCTTCAGTATGCTGTCCAGCAGGTCTGCTTACACATGCATGCTCCTCGTGATGCTCACTGGACCGCGGTCAAACGGGTTCTCCGTTACATTTGCGGCACCATGGATCTCGGCTTGACGCTTCATGCCTCGACTGCTATGGACATTACCGCCTACTTTGATGCTGACTGGGCCGGCTGCCCCGATACGCGACGTTCCACTTCGGGGTATTGTGTTTATCTTGGACCATCTTTGATCTCTTGGTCGTCTAAACGACAGCCCACCGTTTTCTCGCTCCAGCGCTGAGGCAGAGTATCGAGCGGTGGCTAACGTTGTTGCCGAGTGCTCCTGGCTTCGCCAACTTCTTCATGAGCTCTCTTGTCCTGTCAACAAGGCCACAATTGTTTACTGCGACAACTCTCCGCCGTTTACCTCTCTGCCAACCCGGTTCATCATCGTCGCACCAAACACATTGAGCTGGATATTCATTTTGTTCGGGAACAGGTAGCTCTTGGTCATATTCGAGTTCTCCACGTCCCTACTTCCCAACAGTTTGCGGACATCATGACCAAGGGATTGCCTACGGCCCCCTTTGAGGAGTTTCGATCCAGCCTTTGCGTCGGTCATAGCAACGCTTCGACTGCGGGGGGGGGGGGTGTTGAGATGTATATTGCATGTGTATTTCTTGTACAACAAGTCTACCTCCTTCCTTGTATAGTTGAGGTCTAGACTCCCCTTGTACCTATATATATACGTGCATACGCACCCGATGAATATATCGTGAGTTGCACCAATCCTCTACACCGATAACCGCCCCAAATGCTTGGGCAGGCTGCCCTGTTAGTGCCTGGACGAGTTTTGGCCACCAAACCAGGCACCCCGTAGCTGGGCCAAACGCCCGGACAGATCGGCATTCCCCATATCCGGCCCTTATATGGGGTGCATATGGGGAGGCCCGGACGCACCCGGGCATGCCTGCCACGTTAGACTGACAGGTAGAGTAAACGCGTGGATATAGAGAGACCGGTGGTC
>NW_021304742.1:0-1078 GCF_002162155.2 Triticum dicoccoides
AGCCTTGGACGAAATATACAAGATGCCACTTCATAAATTTCGTCCCGAGGCTATTTTAGGTGCTGCGTCACCTTATTATTGGGCCAGGCCCATGTAATTTCGAAATACATAAGTATAGGCTATTTTTAGAGTCCGTATGTGTGGGGAAACAAGAGATAGGGTTGATTTCGGACCCCTCCACCAAGGGCCACGAAATTCCCCCCTCTTCCTCCATATATACAGCCCTTAGGGCATCGTTTAGACTTTGGGTTTTGTTTAGATTAAAAGTTCGCCATAGCTGCAACTTCGCGTACTTCGTTTGTGTTCAACGACCAGACAAAGGCGTCACAGAACCCCATCTTGATCAATAAAGCTTTCATCTTATATTCGCAATATCCAGATTGCAATCTTAGTTTCTTGCTTGTTCTTCGTTTGCTCGCAGGAAACAGACCCTCGTGGTCAGGTTGATCGTGCTCCGGCGCGGTCAATAACCTCTCGGAGTTGGTTTAGCGATTGCTAAGGCGCGACGTCCTCGCACGTTCGTAGTCGGATCGTCAAAGTCGACTTCCACCAAAGCGATATCCATCATCTCATCGAAAGACGGGACACCTTTGCCTCTATCAAGGGAACTCCTGCAAAATGTTAGTGACAGCAGGAGGCAAAGAGGAAGGCACGTCCTCGAATGAAAATAATGCCTCTTTACACACAAAAGCATAGCAAACAGATTTGCCGAAATCTAGCTCATCAATATCAGATTTGGTGGCAAATAAACATGCACTTTTCAATTTAATTTCAGAAGCAACACTAGATGGTTTATTGTTAGGCTTCATTTGTTGCTCAAATTCTTTTGCCACAATCTGATTTTCACTCTTATTCGTCTCCTGTTTTGCTTTATTAGCTCTATTAATATCATCTTTCAAAATGGAATCAGGAGTCATAGGAAGCAAAGTAATATTTTTATCCTTATGAACAAGAGTATAGTGATTGTTTCTACCATGGTGTACAGAATTTTTATCAAATTGCCATGGTCTACCAAGTAATAAGGAACATGCTTGCATAGGTACCACATCACAATCAACATAATCAGCATATGTAGAGA
>NW_021304743.1:0-1911 GCF_002162155.2 Triticum dicoccoides
ACTGTCAGGGTGAACAATCCCGATTGCGAGGCGAAAAATCATGACGTTGGGGATAAGCATCCTGCCGGCATGGAGAATCATCACGTCGATGAGGAAGAGTCCTCTGTCTTCGTTGAGAATAATCATCTCGGCCACGGGGAACATCTCTATGCCCTTGTGGTAAGACGCCATCATGGTGTTGAGGAGAATCTAGTCGGTGTCGTGGAGAAGGGTCCTCACGCCACCGAGGAGGGTCCCCCCGGCAACATGGAAATGGCTCATGCACATCCCCCCACACAGTTGTCGGCCCTACGACTGGCCAACTGTCGTGGGTGTGAAGAGGCTATTGTTGGCACTCGGTTTTTGGTTCCCACAGGCACTCTGCTGCGAGAAGCCAGACAGTCGTGAATCATCTTGTTCTGCACGACTGTGACCTTCAGGAAATTCGACAGCTGTTGGATGCCGTCAACGATGTCTCTGTCTCCCTGTTGTTGGATTGCATCTGCCACTCTAGTCGCGGCCTAGACATTTTCAATCAGGGTGCACATGACTCGGGAGTCGCCTAGGCCTTTGGCTACAAACTTGTTGATATCTTGCCCTCGTCAAACTACAGACCGGGATGTCTGCTGATGTTGCCGACTGTTGTCCGCTAGCTCTTGCTCTCACGCGATGAGGTTTCGGTGGCTTTGCGCAAGGCGAGCATGCTCAGCCAGAGTGGAATGACGTGACACCTCTAAGACTTTGTCAGCCGGTGAATCCCCTGAGATCGGGGTGTTGAGGAGCTGCTCGACGGTTTCCTGAGTGAGATTTTGAAGGAAATATGCCCTAGAGGCAATAATAAAGTTATTATTTATATCCTTATATCATGATAAATGTTTATTATTCATGCTAGAATTGTATTAACCGGAAACATGATACATGTGTGAATATATAGACAAGCAGAGTGTCACTAGTATGCCTCTACTTGACTAGCTCGTTGATCAAAGATGGTTATGTTTCCTAGCCATAGACATGAGTTGTCATTTGATTAACGGGATCACATCATTAGGAGAATGGTGTGATTGACTTGACCCATCTCATTAGCTTAGCACTTGATCGTTTAGTATGTTGTTATTGCTTTCTTCATGACTTATACATGTTCCTATGACTATGAGATTATGGAACTCCCGTTTACCGGAGGAACACTTTGTGTGCTACCAAACGTCACAACGTAATTGGGTGATTGTAAAGGTGCTCTACAGGTGTCTCCAAAGGTACTTGTTGAGTTGGCGTATTTCGAGATTAGGATTTGTCACTCCGATTGTCGGAGAGGTATCTCTGGGCCCACTCGGTAATGCACATCACTATAAGCCTTGCAAGCATTGTAACTAATGAGTTAGTTGTGGGATGATGTATTACGGAACGAGTAAAGAGACTTGCCGGTAACGAGATTGAACTAAGTATTGAGATACCGACGATCGAATCGCAGGCAAGTAACATACCGATGACAAAGGGAACAACATATGTTGTTATGCGGTTTGACCGATAAAGATCTTCGTAGAATATGTGGGAGCCAATATGAGCATCTAGGTTCCGTTATTGGTTATTGACCAGAGACGTGTCTCGATCATGTCTACATAGTTCTCGAACCCGTAGGGTCCGCACGCTTAAAGTTCGGTGACGATCGGTATTATGAGTTTTTGTGTTTTGATGTACCGAAGGTAGTTCGGAGTCCCGGATATGATCACGGACATGACGAGGAGTCTCGAAATGGTCGAGACGTAAAGATCGATATATTGGACGACTATGTTCGGACACCGTAAAGGTTCCGAAAGGTTTCGGGCATATACCGGAGTACCGGGGGATTACCAGAACCCCCGGGGGCTTAATGGGCCTACATGGGCCTTAGTGAAAATAGAGGGCAGCAAGGGGAGTGTGGAGTACCCCCCCCCC
>NW_021304744.1:0-1038 GCF_002162155.2 Triticum dicoccoides
ATTAAACACAAGAAGGGAAAAGAAAATGTTATTGCTGATGCATTGTCTCGTCGCTATACTATGCTTTCACAACTTGACTTCAAAATATTTGGTTTGGAGACCATCAAAGATCAATATGTGCATGATGCTGATTTTAAAGATGTAATGCAGAATTGTAAAGAAGGAAGAATGTGGAACAAGTTTGTCGTTAACGATGGATTTGTGTTTCGTGCTAACAAGCTATGCATTCCAGCTAGCTCCGTTCGTCTTTTGTTGTTGCAGGAGGCGCATGGAGGAGGATTAATGGGACACTTTGGCGTGAAGAAGACGGAGGACGTACTTGCTACACATTTCTTTTGGCCAAAGATGAGACGGGATGTTGAGCGTTTTATTGCTCGATGCACTACATGTCAAAAAGCTAAGTCACGACTGAATCCTCATGGTTTATATATGCCTTTGCCTGTACCTAGTATTCCTTGGGAGGATATATCTATGGACTTTGTTTTAGGTTTACCTCGAACAAAGAAGGGGAGGGATAGCATATTTGTTGTTGTGGATAGATTCTCGAAAATGGCACACTTTATACCATGTCATACAAGCGATGATGCTGTTAATGTTGCTGATTTGTTCTTTCGTGAAATTATTTGCTTGCATGGTGTGCCAAATACTATTGTTTCAGATCGTGATACTAAATTTCTTAGCCACTTTTGGAGATGTTTATGGGCTAAGTTGGGGACTAAACTGCTTTTTAGTACTACTTGTCACCCCCAAACTGATGGACAAACTGAAGTAGTCAATAGAACGTTGTCTACTATGCTTAGGGCTGTTTTGAAGAATAATAAGAAAATGTGGGAGGAATGCTTGCCTCATATTGAATTTGCTTATAATCGTTCATTGCATTCTACTACTAAGATGTGCCCTTTTGAAGTTGTGTATGGTTTCCTACCTCGTGCACCTATTGATTTGTTGCCTCTTCCATCTTCGGAGAAGGTTAATTTTGATGCTAAACAACGTGCTGAATTGATTTTAAAAATGCATGAGTTAACTAAGGAAAACATT
>NW_021304745.1:0-974 GCF_002162155.2 Triticum dicoccoides
TATTTGGCACACCATGCAAGCGAATAATTTCACGAAAGAACAAATCAGCAACATTAACAGCATCATCGCTTTTATGACATGGTATAAAGTGTGCCATTTTCGAGAATCTATCCACGACAACAAATATGCTATCCCTCCCCTTCTTTGTTCGAGGTAAACCTAAAACAAAGTCCATAGATATATCCTCCCAAGGAACACTAGGTACAGGCAAAGGCATATATAAACCATGAGGATTGAGTCGTGACTTAGCTTTTTGACATGTAGTGCATCGAGCAATAAAACGCTCAACATCCCGTCTCATCTTTGGCCAAAAGAAATGTGTAGCAAGTACGTCCTCCGTCTTCTTCACGCCAAAGTGTCCCATTAATCCTCCTCCATGCGCCTCCTGCAACAACAAAAGACGAACGGAGCTAGCTGGAATGCATAGGTTGTTAGCACGAAACACAAATCCATCGTTAACGACAAACTTGTTCCACATTCTTCCTTCTTTACAATTCTGCATTACATCTTTAAAATCAGCATCATGCACATATTGATCTTTGATGGTCTCCAAACCAAATATTTTGAAGTCAAGTTGTGAAAGCATAGTATAGCGACGAGACAATGCATCAACAATAACATTTTCTTTTCCCTTCTTGTGTTTAATGACATAAGGGAAAGTCTCAATGAATTCAACCCATTTAGCATGTCTACGATTTAGTTTAGCTTGACTTTTAATATGTTTCAAAGATTCATGATCAGAATGTATAACAAATTCTTTGGGCCATAAATAATGTTGCCATGTTTCTAAAGTCCGAACAAGAGCATATAATTCTTTATCATAAGTAGAATAATTCAGACTAGGCCCACTCAATTTTTCAGAAAAGTATGCAACAGGTTTGCCATCTTGTAATAACACACCTCCTAATCCAATTCCACTAGCATCACATTCAAGCTCAAAAGTCTTATTAAAATCAGGAAGTTGGAGTAAAGGA
>NW_021304746.1:0-964 GCF_002162155.2 Triticum dicoccoides
GTAATAGTCCACGAAACGGGTCAGAATTGGACAAAACTGAGAGAGTTGAAGACCAACACCTAAACGCAACCCGGGGTTCGTCAATTGTGGAAATGACTCCGGGACCCCAATACAGAGTAATAGTCCAAGAAACATGCCAAAATCGGCCAAAACTGTGATTGTTGATGACCGATACGTAAGCACACCTTGGGGTTCAACAACTATGGAAATCGCTTCGGGGCCCCAAAACGGTGAATAATAGTCCACGAAACGGGTCAGAATTGGACAAAACTGTGAGTGTTGGCGACGGACACATAAACGCACCCCGGGGTTCATCAATCATGGAAATCGCTCTGGGTCCCCAAAACGCTGTGTAATAGTGCATGAAACCGCGAGTAATAATCCATGAAACGAGAATCGCTTTGGGACCCCAAAACGACGAGTAATAGTCCATGAAACGGGCCATAAACGGCCGAAACTGCGAGTGTTGATGATCAACACGTAAACACATCTTGGGGTTCAATAACTATGGAAATCGCTTCGGGACCCGAAAACGATGAGTAATAGTCCACGAAACGGGTCAGAATTGGACAAAACTGTGAGTGTTGACAACCGACACATAAACGCACCCCGGGGTTCATCAATCGTGGAAATCGCTCTGGGTCCCCAAAACGGCGAGTAATAGTCCACAAAACGGACAAGAATCGGCCAAATATGTGAGTGTTGATGATCGACATGTAAACGCACCCCGAGGTTCGTCAATCGTGGAAATGACTCCGGGACCCCAAAACAGAGTAATAGTCCAAGAAACGGGCCAGAATCAGCCCGAACTGTGATTGTTGATGACCGACACATAACCGCACCTTGGAGTTCGACAACCATGGAAATCGCTTTGGGGCCCAAAAACGGTGACTAATAGTCCATGAAACGGGCCAGAATCGGCCAAAACTGCAAGTGTTGATGACCAACACGTAAGCACACCTTG
>NW_021304747.1:0-1900 GCF_002162155.2 Triticum dicoccoides
TTAGGTGCAAGACCATTGAAGGTATTATTCAAAAATAGAGTAACCATTATTCTCCTTAAATGAATAACCGTATTGCGATAGACATAATCCAATCATGTCTATGCTCAACGCAAACACCAATCTCGGTGGTAGAGGGAGCGTGCGATGCTTGATCATATCAACCTTGGAAACACTTCCAACATATATCGTCAGCTCACCTTTAGCTAGTCTCTGTTTATTCCGTAGCTTTTATTTCGAGTTACTAACACTTAGCAACCGAACCGGTATCCAATACCCTGGTGCTACTAGGAGTACTAGTAAAGTACACATTAACATAATGTATATCCAATATACTTCTATCGACCTTGCCAGCCTTCTCATCTACCAAGTATCTAGGGTAATGCTGCTCCAGTGGTTGTTCCCCTTATTACAGAAGCACTTAGTCTCGGGTTTGGGTTCAACCTTGGGTTTGTTCACTAGAGCAGCAACTGAATTGCCGTTTCATGAAGTATCCCTTTGTTCCCTTGCCCTTCTTGAAACTAGTGGTTTCACCAACCATCAACAATTGATGCTCCTTCTTGATTTCTACTTTCGCGGTGTCAAACATCATGAATATTTCAAGGATCATCATATCTATCCCTGATATGTTATAGTTAATCACGAAGCTCTAGCAGCTTGGTGGCAATGACTTTGGGGAAACATCACTATCTCATCTGGAGGATCAACTCCCACTCGATTCAAGTGATTGTTGTGCTCAGACAATCTGAGCACAAGCTCAACGATTTAGCTTTTCTCCCTTAGTTTGCAGGCTAAGAAAATCGTCGGAGGTCTTATACCTCTTGACGTGGGCACGAGCCTGAAATCCCAATTTCAGCCCTCGAAACATCTCATATGTTCCGTGACGTTTCGAAAATGTCTTTGGTGCCTCTACTTAAACCATTTAATTGAACTATCACGTAGTTATCAAAACGTGTATGTCCGATGTTCGCAACATCGACAAACGACGTTGGGGTTCAGCACACTGAGCGGTGCATTAAGGACATAAGCTTTCTACTGATCGCATAATCGCTACTGTCAACTTTCAACTATATTTTCTCTAGGAACATATCTAAACAGTGGAACTAAAGCGCGAGCTTACGACATAATTTGCAAAAGGTCTTTTGACTATGTTCAGGATAATTAAGTTCATCTTATGAACTCCCACTTAGATAGACATCCCTCTGGTCATCTAAGTGATCACATGATCCGAGTCAACTAGGCCGTGTCCGATCATCACGTGAGACGGACTAGTCATCATCGGTGAACATCTTCATGTTGATCGTATCTACCATACGACTCATGCTCGACCTTTTGGTCTCCGTGTTCCAAGGCCATGTCTGCACATGCTAGGCTCGTCAAGTTAACCCTAAGTGTTTTCGCTGTGTAAAACTGTCTTACGCCCGTTGTATGTGAACGTAAGAATCCATCACAACCGATCATCACGTGGTGCTTAGAAGCGACGAACTGTAGCAACGGTGCACAGTTAGGGGAGAACACTTCTTGAAATTTTGTAAGGGATCATCTTATTTACTACCGTCGTCCTAAGCAAACAAGATGCATAAACATGATAAACATCACATGCAATCAAATAGTGACATGATATGGCCAATATCATTTTGCTCCTTTTGATCTTCATCTTCGGGGCTCCATGATCATCATCATCACCGGCACGACACCATGATCTCCATCATCATGATCTCCATCATCGTGTCTTCATGAAGTTGTCACGCCAACGACTACTTCTACTTCTATGACTAACGCGTTTAGCAATAAAGTAAAGTAGTTTACATGGCGTTCTTCAATGACACGCAGGTCATACAATAAATAAAGACAACTCCTATGGCTCCTGCCGGTTGTCATACTCATCGACATGCAAGTCGTG
>NW_021304748.1:0-762 GCF_002162155.2 Triticum dicoccoides
AGAGGGGGGCACCCCTTAGAGCGCGCGTATATAAATTTGATCCCATGCTATTCGAGATTGTGATCTCCCCGTCTCAAAAGTTTTTCTTGGACGATGACTAGGGTGATTCCTAGCATCGAGAGGTAGGATGGGTGTGTACCGGTTAGCTGTGTTTTCTTCCGAAATACCGTAAACGGAACTAGTCCTTCGTGACTACGGAAATCCGTTGGCTGTGGGAAAAATTTTGTACAAACTCTGCAGAGTCATATATTCCTCCAAATCATCTATTCCATGTCAAGTTTCGTTCCATCTTATCCTAATCAATTGTCAGCTTTGATGACAGAGACTCCGGTGAATCGCATGAGTGCTAAGTCCGGTTGAATGATTATCCCTGTGGATGGACTAACCCGTTTATTCTCATGGATTGAATGTTTATTATGAGTATTATTTACTGGTGAATTTAAAGTCCTTTCTGCGATGTCGCTCAGACGTCCGACTGTGGCATTTCTTTTAAAGCCCTTTCTGCGATGTCGCTCAGACGTCCGACTGTGGCATTTCTTTTAAAGCCCTTTCTGCGATGTCGCTCAGACGTCCGACTGTGGCATTTCTTTTAAAGCCCTTTTTGTGATGTCGCTCAGACGTCCGACTGTGGCATTTCTTTTAAAGCCCTTTCTGCGATGTCGCTCAGACGTCCGATCGTGGCATTTCTTTTAAAGCCCTTTATGTGGCGTCGCTCAGACGCCCGACTGTGGTATTTCTTTTAAAGCCCTTTATGTGGTGTCG
>NW_021304749.1:0-730 GCF_002162155.2 Triticum dicoccoides
CAGGGAGGTGCGTGGCGTCGCGGGAGGCGACCAGGGGAGGAGGAGGCAGCCAGGCAGGGAGGAGGTGGCCGGGGCGCGTGGCCGCGCGCGCCGGGCGCGTGCCCGTCCTCCTGGCAGAGGAGGAAGGCGACAGGGGGGGGTAGCGGTGGCGGGCTGGGCCGCTGGGGGAGCTGGGCCGGCTGGGCTGAACAGGTAAGCGCCAGGTAAGCTTTGCTCTTTTTTTTTTCTCTCTGTTTTGTTTTTTATTTAATCTTTTGCCACTGTTTTGAAATAAAACAAATTCAAAGACAGTGACAAAATTCCCCTGAACATTTTATTTAGCACAATGGAATTATACCAAAGCACATAAAAATGTTTCAGTTATTTGAACATATATTCAGTAATATTTGGATATAAGTTCAAATTCAAAATAGTATTGATTTAAATTCAAAGTCTCAAAATAAATCCTTTTAAAATGTTCATTATTTTTGGTTTGGATCAAAACCCTTGCCAAAAATATTAAACATCTAAGAAGAACCTTTTGGAGCAATGAATAAGATTTCTAGGGTTTCTTGCCCCTCTTTTATTTAGGGTTTTGAGGCTTCCAATATTCCTCAATTCAAGTTTCAAAAATATAGACATGATGCACACATGAAGCTAACCTAGAGCAATGCCTGAAGCTAGGGATGTGACAACTCACCCCCACTAAACAAGAATCTCGTCTCGAGATTCAAGCGTAGGGTAGGATGAA
>NW_021304750.1:0-600 GCF_002162155.2 Triticum dicoccoides
TCCGTTTTCGATGACCTCGAGCTTGTCACCAAGATGACCATAAGCACCAAAACTCACAAAGAGAAGAACCAAACAAGAACCAATAATATAGTAAGAAAAGGTAGGGGAGATATGCCAAGAAATAGAGGAGTGAAACCTCCAACTGAGAAGAACCGGCATAACCTCCAACATCAAAAACATCATAGAAGATGCGAGTGAACTCCGTTTTGGATGAACTCCAGCTTGTCACCAAGATGACCATAAGCTCCAAAACTCACAAAGAGAAGAACCAAACAATAACCGATAATATAGTAAGAAGAGGCAGGGGAGGTATGCCAACAAATAGAGGAGTGAAACCTCCAACTGAGAAGAACCGTCATAACCTCCAACATCGAAAACATCATAGAAGTTGCGAGTGTACTCCGTTTTTGATGAACTCGAGCTTGTCACCAAGATGACCATAAGCTCCAAAACTCACAAAGAGAAGAACCAAACAAGAACCGATAATATAGTAAGAAGAGGCAGGGGAGGTATGCCAACAAATAGAGGAGTGAAACCTCCAACTGAGAAGAACCGGCATAACCTCCAACATCGAAAACATCATAGAAGATGCGAGTGAAC
>NW_021304750.1:6533-8240 GCF_002162155.2 Triticum dicoccoides
AAGAACCGGCATAACCTCCAACATCGAAACATCATTGAAGATGCGAGTGAACTCCATTTTCGATGAACTCGAGCTTGTCACCAAGATGACCATAAGCTCCAAAACTCACAAAGAGAAGAACCAAACAAGAACCAATAATATAGTAAGAAGAGGCAGGGGAGGTATGCCAACAAATAGAGGAGTGAAACCTCCAATTGAGAAGAACCGACATAACCTCCAACATCAAAAACATCATAGAAGATGCTAGTGAACTCCGATTTCGATGAACTCGAGCTTGTCACCAAGATGACCATAAGCTCCAAAACTCACAAAGAGAAAAACCGAACAAGAACCAATAATATATTAAGAACAGGCAAGGGAGGTATGCCAACAAATAGAGGAGTGAAACCTCCAACTGAGAAGAACCGACATAACCTCCAGGATCGAAAACAGCATAGAAGATGCGATTAAACTCCGTTTTTGATGAACTCGAGCTTGTCACCAAGGTGACCATAAGCTCCAAAACTCACAAAGAGAAGAACCAAACAAGAACCAATAATATAGTAAGAAGAGGTAGGGGAGGTATGCCAAGAAATAGAGGAGTGAAACCTCCAACTGAGAAGAACCGGCATAACCTCCAACATCGAAAACATCATAGAAGATGCGAGTGAACTCCATTTTCGATGAACTCGAGCTTGTCACGAAGATGACCATAAGCTCCAAAACTCACAAAGAGAAGAACCAAACAAGAACCAATAATATAGTAAGAAGAGGCAGGGGAGGTATGCCAACAAATAGAGGAGTGAAACCTCCAACTGAGAAGAACCGGCATAACCTCCAACATCGAAAACATCATAGAAGATGCGAGTGAACTCCATTTTCGATGAGCTCGAGCTTGTCACCAAGGTGACCATAAGCTCCAAAACTCACAAAGAGAAGAACCAAACAAGAACCAATAATATAGTAAGAAGAGGCAGGGGAAGTATGCCATCAAATAGAGCAGTGAAACCACCAACTGAGAAGAACCGACATAACCTCCAACATCGAAAACATCATAGAAGATGTGATTAAGCTCCGTTTTCGATGAACTCGAGCTTGTCACCAAGATGACCATAAGCTCCAAAACTCACAAAGAGAAGAACCAAACAAGAACCAATAATATAGTAAGAAGAGGTAGGTGAGGTATGCCAAGAAATAGAGGAGTGAAACCTCCAACTGAGAAGAACCGGCATAACCTCCAACATCGAAAACATCATTGAAGATGCGAGTGAACTCCGTTTTCGATGAACTCGAGCTTGTCGCCAAGATGACCATAAGCTCCAAAACTCACAAAGAGAAGAACCAAACAAGGACCAATAATATAGTAAGAAGAGGAAGGGGAGGTATGCCAACAAATAGAGGAGTGAAACCTCCAACTAAGAAGAACCGGCATAACCTCCAACATCGGAAACATCATGGAAGATGCGAGTGAACTCCTTTTTTGATGAACTCGAGGTTGTCACCAAGATGACCATAAGCTCCAAAACTCACAAAGAGAAGAACCAAACAAGAACCGATAATATAGTAAGAAGAGGCAGGGGAGGTATGCCAACAAATAGATGAGTGAAACCTCCAACTGAGAAGAACCTTCATAACCTCCAACATCGAAAACATCATAGAAGATGTGAGTGTACTCCATTTTTGATGAACTCGAGCTTGTCACCAAGATGACCATAAGCTCCAAAACTC
>NW_021304751.1:0-1139 GCF_002162155.2 Triticum dicoccoides
CAATCCAGAGGAGACGAAGGAGATTATGCGTCAAGTACAAGAGCTTCTCGACAAAGGTTATATACGCGAATCCCTTAGTCCTTGTGCTGTTCCTATTATTCTAGTGCCGAAAAAGGATGGTACATCACGTATGTGTGTTGATTGTAGAGGCATTAATAATATTACTATTCGTTATCGTCATCCTATTCCTAGGCTAGATGATATGCTTGATGAATTGAGTGGCTCTACAATATTCTCCAAAGTTGATTTGCGTAGTGGCTACCATCAAATTCGTATGAAATTGGGAGATGAATGGAAAACAGCATTTAAAACTAAGTTTGGATTGTATGAGTGGTTAGTCATGCCTTTTGGGTTAACTAATGCACCTAGTACTTTCATGAGATTAATGAACGAAGTTTTACGTGCTTTCATTGGACGATTTGTGGTAGTTTACTTTGATGACATACTGATTTATAGCAGATCTTTGGAAGAACATTTGGAACATTTACGTGTTGTTTTTATTGCTCTACGTGATGCACGTTTGTTTGGTAACCTTGGGAAGTGCACCTTTTGCACCGACCGAGTATCTTTTCTTGGCTATGTTGTTACTCCACAGGGAATTGAAGTTGACAAAGCCAAGATTGAAGCTATTGAGAGTTGGCCGCAGCCCAAAACGGTCACAAAGTGAGGAGTTTTCTTGGCCTCGCTGGATTCTATAGGCGTTTTGTGAGAGATTTCAGCACCATTGCTGCACCTCTCAACGAGCTTACAAAGAAGGATGTGCCTTTTGTTTGGGGTACCGCACAGGAAGAAGCCTTCACGGTATTGAAAGATAAGTTGACACATGCTCCTTTACTCCAACTTCCTGATTTTAATAAGACTTTTGAGCTTGAATGTGATGCTAGTGGAATTGGATTAGGAGGTGTGTTATTACAAGATGGCAAACCTGTTGCATACTTTTCTGAAAAATTGAGTGGGCCTAGTCTGAATTATTCTACTTATGATAAAGAATTATATGCTCTTGTTCGGACTTTAGAAACATGGCAACATTATTTATGGCCCAAAGAATTTGTTATACATTCTGATCATGAATCTTTGAAACATATTAAAAGTCAAGCTAAACTGAATCGTAGACATGCTAAATGGGTTGAATTCATTGA
>NW_021304752.1:0-592 GCF_002162155.2 Triticum dicoccoides
ACTCGCGTAAGTTTGAAAATCCTACTGAGTGGAGAGCGACCCTCCCACTCGGGGGCTTAGCTGCAGTCCAGTACTCGCCTAAGTTTGAAAAATCCTACTGAGTGGAGAGCGACCCTCCCACTCGGAGGCTTAGCTGCAGTCCAGTACTCGCCTAAGTTTGAAAAATCCTACCGAGTGGAGAGCGACCCTCCTACTCGGAGGCTTAGCTACAGTCCAGTACTCGCCTAAGTTTGAAAAATCCTACCGAGTGGAGAGCGACCCTCCCACTCGGGGGCTTAGCTGAAGTCCCGTACTCGGCTAAGTGTTTGAAAATCCTACCGAGTGGTGAGCCAGCCTCCCACTCGGGGGCTTAGCTGTAGTCCAGTACTCGCCTAAGTGTTTGAAAATCCTACTGAGTGGTGAGCCAGCCTCCGACTCGGAGGCTTAGCTGCAGTCCAGTACTCGCCTAAGTGATTGAAAATCCTACCGAGTGGTGAGCCAGCCTCCCACTCGGGGGCTTAGCTGCAGTCCAGTACTCGCCTAAGTGTTTGAAAATCCTACCGAGTGGACAGCGACCCTCCCACTCAGGGGCTTAGCTGCAGTCTAGTACTCG
>NW_021304752.1:2819-3540 GCF_002162155.2 Triticum dicoccoides
GAGTGGAGAGCGACCCTCCCACTCGGAGGCTTAGCTGCAGTCCAGTACTCGCCTAAGTTTGAAAAATCCTACCGAGTGGAGAGCGACCATCCCACTCGGAGGCTTAGGTGCAGTCCAGTACTCGCCTAAGTTTGAAAAATCCTACCGAGTGGAGAGCGACCCTCCCACTCGGAGGCTTAGCTGCAGTCCAGTACTCGCCTAAGTGTTTGAAAATCCTACCGAGTGGAGAGCGACCCTCCCACTCTGGGGCTTAGCTGTAGTCCAGTACTCGCCTAAGTGTTTGAAAATCCTACCGATGTCACACCCTAGCTAGTCATGCATTAGAGTGTTGCATCATGTTTACTCTTTCATCAGAAACTTGAAATGGGGATCTGTGAAACCCTCAGAATCATTTTGAAAATGACCCAAATAAAAATTTCTCCAAAAGGGTCCAAGAAAATGCTCATGTTGCTCTCTGAAAATATTGGACAGAGATAAAAATCAAACCAATATTTTTAGTGGCTCATGGACATTTATTTTGGGCATTTGGAATTAATGCATAAATATTTGCATTGGAAATATATTTCTATATATATTAATATATGTCCAAATATTATGCCAATTATAAAGGAGCTCTGGAATAATATATCTAGCCCCTGCAAAAATTGGCATAAGTTAAATAAATGATTTAATACATTATTTAAATCAAAACAAATGTCAGAAATTAGAAAACAGAAAAAAA
>NW_021304752.1:7708-9330 GCF_002162155.2 Triticum dicoccoides
GTCCAGTACTCGCCTAAGTGTTTGAAAATCCTACCGAGTGGTGAGCTAGCCTCCCACTCGGGGGCTTAGCTGCAGTCCAGTACTCACCTAAGTGTTTGAAAATCCTACCGAGTGGTGAGCCAGCCTCCCACTCGCGGGCTTAGTTGCAGTCCAGTACTCGCCTAAGTGTGAAACATCCTACCGAGTGGAGAGCGACCCTCCCACTCGAGGGCTTAGCTGAAGTCCAGTACTCGCCTAAGTTTGAAGATCCTACCAAGTGGAGAGCGACCCTCCCACTCGGAGGCTTAGCTGCAGTCCAATACTCGCCTAAGTTTGAAAATACTACCGAGTGGAGAGCGACCATCCCACTCGGGGGCTTAGCTTTATTCCAGTACTCGCCTAAGTTTGAAAAATCCTACCGAGTGGAGAGCGACCCTCCCACTCGGGGGCTTAGCTGCACTCCAGTACTCGCCTAAGTTTGAAAAATCCTACCGAGTGGAGAGCGACCGTCCCACTCGGAGGCTTAGCTGCAGTCCAGTACTCGCCTACGTTTGAAAAATCCTACCGAGTGGAGAGAGACCCTCCCACTCGGAGGCTTAGCTGCAGTCTAGTACTCGCCTAAGTGTTTGAAAATCCTACCGAGTGGAGGGCGACCCTCCCACTCGGGGGTTAGCTATAGTCCAGTACTCGCCTAAGTGTTTGAAAATCCTACCGAGTGGAGAGCGACCCTCCCACTCGGGGGGTAGCTATAGTCCAGTACTCGCCTAAGTGTTTGAAAATCCTACCGAGTGGACAGCGACCCTCCCACTCGGGGGCTTAGCTGCAGTCCAGTACTCGCCTAAGTGTGAAAAGTCCTACCGAGTGGAGAGCGACCCTCCCAGCGGGGGCTTAGCTGCAGTCTAGTGCTCTCCTAAGTGTTTGAAAATCCTACCGAGTGGTGAGCCAGCCTCCCACTCGGGGGCTTAGCTGCAGTCCAGTACTCGCCTAAATGTTTGAAAATCCCACCGAGTGGTGAGCTAGCCTCCCACTCGGGGGCTTAGCTGCAGTCCAGTACTCACCTAAGTGTTTGAAAATCCTACCGAGTGGTGAGCCAGCCTCCCACTCGGGGGCTTAGATGTAGTCCAGTACTCGCCTAAGTGTGAAAAATCCTACCGAGTGGAGAGCGACCCTCCTACTCGGGGGCTTAGCTGCAGTCAAGTACTCGCCTAAGTTTGAAGATCCTACCGAGTGGAGAGCGACCCTCCCACTCGGAGGCTTAGCTGCAGTCCAGTACTCGCCTAAGTTTGAAAATCCTACCGAGTGGAGAGCGACCCTCCCACTCGGGGCCTTAGCTGCAGTCCAGTACTTGCCTAAGTTTGAAAATACTACTGAGTGGAGAGGGACCATCCCACTCGGGGGCTTAGCTTTAGTCCAGTACTCACCTAAGTTTGAAAAATCCTACCGAATGGAGAGCGACCCTCCCACTCGGGGGCTTAGCTGTAGTCCAGTACTCGCCTAAGTGTTTGAAAATCCTACCGAGTGGTGAGCCAGCCTCTGACTCGGAGGCTTAGCTGCAGTCCAGTACTCGCCTAAGTGTGAAAAGTCCTACCGAGTGGAGAGCGACCCTCCCACTCGGGGGCTTAGCTACAGTCGAGTACTCGCCT
>NW_021304752.1:11290-12011 GCF_002162155.2 Triticum dicoccoides
GAGTGGAGAGCGACCCTCCCACTCGGAGGCTTAGCTGCAGTCCAGTACTCGCCTAAGTTTGAAAAATCCTACCGAGTGGAGAGCGACCATCCCACTCGGAGGCTTAGGTGCAGTCCAGTACTCGCCTAAGTTTGAAAAATCCTACCGAGTGGAGAGCGACCCTCCCACTCGGAGGCTTAGCTGCAGTCCAGTACTCGCCTAAGTGTTTGAAAATCCTACCGAGTGGAGAGCGACCCTCCCACTCTGGGGCTTAGCTGTAGTCCAGTACTCGCCTAAGTGTTTGAAAATCCTACCGATGTCACACCCTAGCTAGTCATGCATTAGAGTGTTGCATCATGTTTACTCTTTCATCAGAAACTTGAAATGGGGATCTGTGAAACCCTCAGAATCATTTTGAAAATGACCCAAATAAAAATTTCTCCAAAAGGGTCCAAGAAAATGCTCATGTTGCTCTCTGAAAATATTGGACAGAGATAAAAATCAAACCAATATTTTTAGTGGCTCATGGACATTTATTTTGGGCATTTGGAATTAATGCATAAATATTTGCATTGGAAATATATTTCTATATATATTAATATATGTCCAAATATTATGCCAATTATAAAGGAGCTCTGGAATAATATATCTAGC
Source organism: Triticum dicoccoides (assembly GCF_002162155.2). Classification (NCBI taxonomy): domain Eukaryota; kingdom Viridiplantae; phylum Streptophyta; class Magnoliopsida; order Poales; family Poaceae; genus Triticum; species Triticum dicoccoides. The sequence continues at coordinate 11,924 of NW_021304752.1, forward strand.
CCCTGCAAAAATTGGCATAAGTTAAATAAATGATTTAATACATTATTTAAATCAAAACAAATGTCAGAAATTAGAAAACAGAAAAAAA
>NW_021304752.1:12786-26991 GCF_002162155.2 Triticum dicoccoides
CAAAGCGTGACATTTCCCCGAAGGGACAGACACAGGAACGAAGAAGGACACATGCCGGCCAGCCTAAGTGTTCCAGAGCAGTAGCAAGCTACCATGGCTCAGCGGTAACACTAGGAGACATTTCCCGGTAAGAGAGGCTACTAAAGATAAACAACTAGGTAGTCAGATCCCACACATACCAAGCATTTCAATCATACACACAATATGCTCGATATGTGCAAATACAACGAAGCATCACAACATGACTCTACGACACAAGTACTTTATTTAAGGCTCGGGGAGCCATACATAACATACACAAAGGTATGGGTCTCACGACCCAACATACAAGTCATACAGTCATACAAACCAGCAGCGGAAGTAACTTGTCTGAGTACAGACAACTAGTAAAATAAAAGAGGCTTGGAAAGCCTAGCTATACTACAAGGTCCTTCACAAGCTCAGGGTCACCACCTGGGTCTTTAGCCTACTCGTTGATGTCAACGTCTACATAGAACCCATCAGAAGGGGTTGCAGCGTCTTCTGTAAAAATGTAGATTATAGCAACATGAGTACAAAGGTACTCAGCAAGACTTACATCAGATCCTACATACATGCATATTATCAAGAAGGGTTGGTGGAGTATTGCAGCAAGCCAGCTTTGACTCTTGGCTAGACTATCCTATGATACTCCAACTTGAAATGGTTTTGCGCACACGAGTCCACTACTCACCACTTCAATACACTACCGAGGATCCACCTCCGTCTTCCTACGGAAGAGCCATCCTCGGCACTCACACTTATCTTGAGGCTTTTAGTAGTTTCCATTTACTTGTCTATGAACTGTATAGGCAACCAAGTAGTCCTTTACCGCGGACGCGGCTATTCGAATAGATTATGATAATCCTGCAGGGGTGTACTCCTTCATACACGCTCTTACCACTTACCGTCGTTTACACGACATGTACTCGGCAACCTTCAAGCGGAAGCCCAACGTGGGTGTCGGCCACGACCTACCTAATCACCTAAGCCTCCAGTCCAGGTTTATCGCCTACTCAGGTTCCATCCGCAGGGAGTCCGGCCGAGGTTTCCCATACGGCCCCGAACGATGTGAATAGGGTTCCCGAAATACCTAATGGGTATTCGTTACACCGTGCCACGTACCTACCGCATCACAGCCCACCCCTACGGTCAGCGCTGTCCACGGCCTCCAGTAGGCTACAAACACCAGAAACTACTTGCAACTCCTGGACAGAGAGCTAGGGTGAATAAGAAGCCGAGAGGGTCCATTGGTTTCGGGCCCAATGCATGGTAGTAGCTGATTCTTAAATCACACATACAGATCTCAATGCTTAAGGTCGGCTTCAATGAAACAACCCACCATGTACTCCTACATGGCCTCTCATCGATACCTTTACCAAATCGTGTTCACCACACCACTCTCATTACCGACATAATCATTTCACTCTAGCCCATCACCCAGATGAACCAGACCTGACACGACTCTAAGCATAGCAGGCATAGCAAGGTAGGAACAACACATACATATGGCTCAATCAACTCCTACACATGCTAGTGGGTTTCATCTAGTTACTGTGGCAATGACAGGTCATGCAGAGGAAATGGGTTCAACTACCGTAGCACACAGCAGTTTGAGACGCGTTGTCTTAATGCAGTAAAAGAGAGCAGGAGCGAGAACATGGGATTGTATCGATATGATCAAATGGTTGGTTGCTTGCCTGATGGTTCGATGCACTGATACGGTTCTTCGTTAGGGTAATCACGGTACTCCTCGGAGGCAGAACCTGTCGCAAAGGACATCGATACACAACCATCACCAAACAATGTGCAACAATATGATGCATGCATGAAACATGGCAATATGAGTGTGTTGGGCTAATGCAACTAAAACCAGGAGGGTTTGAACAAATTTGAATCAAGGATTCAAATTTCAAATTCAAATATGGCCTTTTAAAGTGCTTTTCCTTGTTCTGCTTAAAACATCAATTTAACTTGTTTTATCATGCATGAAAATAGTACAGATGGATAGATTGGATTTTTCTGATCATTTTTCATATATAATTTGTCCAATTTGGAGTTACAGAATAAAAGTTATGAATTTTTGAAGTTTAAATAATATTCTGGAATTTCCTGATTTAATTTAAATCCAGAAATATAAATATTGCGCCAGCATGACGTCATCATGACGTCAGTGGTCAACTGCGGCTGGCTGAGGTCAAACTTGACGTGTGGGGTCCACACGTCAGTGACAGGGGGGGTTAAACAGGGTTAAATTAATCCTAATTACTAATTAGTGGCGCTGGGGCCCACTGGTCAGTGTCAAGGGGTTAACTAATAGTGGTTAGCGCTAATCCTAATTAGCTACAGGGCTGGGCCCACCTGTCAGGGACTCAGGGGGGTCCTGCCATGGTCAAAGTGGGTCAAACCCACCGGCGACGTGACGCCGGCGAGGCCCGAGACGGCGGCGCGATGCGGGATCGCGCTACAGGGCACGGGCGAGGCCGTTCTTGGGTTCGTTGGAGAGCTCTTGCTCCCGCGCGTCGAACGGTGGTGGTGGCCGAGCCTGGGGTGGCCGGTACCGTCGACGGCGAGCTCGTGAGCGGCGGCCGGAGTTCGGGTGCGGTCGGAGTCGGCGTTGCAGGGTGTTTGGGGAGGCGTTGGTGCGTGCTGCGTGCTCCTAGTGAGGCGTGGAGCACGATAGTGTGCTCGGTTGGGTGCTACGGTGACCGTGGCCACGACGGCGACATTGCCGGCGGCGTGGAGCTCTCGGCCAAGGTGGGGCTAAGGCCTAGAGGTCGAAAGAGACCAGGGGAGAAGGGCGAAACGACTCGGGGGCTCACCGCGGTTGCAGTGGGCGTCGAAGCGGACTCGGAGACGCGCTGGAGACGGCGAATTCGACGGCGATGATGGTCGGAGCCCGAAGAGGGGAACGGCGACGTGGCGGCGATGCAGGGCTTCCGGAGACCCGTGGAGCGGTGGGGAGGAAGAGGGGGTTGTGGCGGAGCTTCTGAGCTAGTCGGGGGAGCGAGGGGTGGCCGGAGACGGTTGCTATGGCGAACGGCGGCGACGGTGGTGTTCGGCCGTGTAAGAGAGAGAGCGAGGGAGAGGAGGGAAGAGCCGAGGGCGAGTGAGAGAGAGCAGGGGGGAGGCGTGGCGTCGTCCGGGGCATCGAGCGAGGAGGGGAGGGCAGGCAAGCAGGGAGAGAGGTGGCGTGGCGCGGTGGCGCGCGCGCGCGCCGGCCACACTCCCCACCCTCTGTCGAGGACGAAGACGACAGAGGAGGGAGGTGGGCTGGGCCGGCTGCTGGCTGGGCCGGCCAGCTGGCTGGGCTGCACAGGGAGGAGCCCAGGTAAGCTTCTCCCTTTTATTTTTTTCTGTTTTCTAATTTCTGACATTTGTTTTGATTTAAATAATATATTAAATCATTTATTTAACTTATGCCAATTTTTGCAGGGGCTAGATATATTATTTCAGAGCTCCTTTATAAATGGCATAATATTTGGACATATATTAATATATATAATTAATATATTTCCAAAGCAAATATTTATGCATTAATTCCAAATGCCCAAAATAAATACCTATGAGCTCTTAAAAATATTGGTTTGATTATTATCTCTGTCCAATATTTTCAGAGAGCAACATGAGCATTTTCTTGGACCCTTTTGGAGAAATTTTTATTTGGGTCATTTTCAAAATGATTCTGAGGGTTTCACAAATCCCCATTTCAAATTAAATGGAATTTTAAACATGATGCACACACTCTGATGCATGACTAGCTAGGGTGTGACAACTCACCCCCATTCAAAAGAATCTCGTCCCGAGATTTGGGTTCCTCCGGGAAGAAGGCGGGGTACTCGAGTCGAAGACGATCCTCCCTTTCCCAAGTTGCTTCATCCTCAGAATGGTGCAACCATTGTACTTTGAGGAACTTGATGTCTGACGTCGGGTGATACGTTCGGCCTCATCGAGGATACGAACGGGGTACTCTCGATATGTAAGATTATCTTGGAGATCAAGCGTTTCGTGGTCCACTTCACGGATAGGATCCGAGAAGCAACGCCTGAGTTGAGAAACGTGGAAGACATCGTGGACTCTGGAGAGATGCGGAGGTAGTTCCAGCTGGTAGGCAACTTCTCCTCGTTTGGCGAGAATGCGAAAAGGTCCAATGTAACGAGGAGCCAATTTGCCTTTGATACCGAAACGATGGGTTCCCTTCAGAGGGGTGACCCGAAGATAAGCCTTCTCGTCAACCTCGAAAGTCATAGCCTTATGCTTTCAGTCATATTGACTCTTTTGACGGGATTGGGCTGTTTTCAACTTTTCACGAACGATACGAACTTGTTCTTCTGCTTCCTGAATCATATCCGGGCCAAAGAATTGTCTTTCCCCGGTCTCTGACCAGTTAAGGGGTGTTCGACACCGTCGTCCATAGAGAACTTCAAAAGGGGCTTTACCCAAGCTAGATTGATAGCTGTTGTTGTAAGCGAATTCGGCAAATGGAAGGCACTTCTCCCAGTCCATTCCGAATGAGATAACAGAGGCTCGAAGCATGTCTTCTAGAATCTGGTTGACGCGTTCCACTTGACCGCTCGACTGAGGGTGGAAGGCGGTGCTAAAGGAGAGACGGGTTCCCATAGCATTTTGGAAACTTTCCCAAAATCGAGAGGTGAAAAGACTTCCTCGATCCGAGTTAATTTCCAAAGGAACACCATGGAGGGACACTATTCGGGAGATGTATAAGTCTGCCAGCTGACTAGCGGTTATACTCTCTCGAACAGGTAGGAAATGGGCTACTTTGGAAAGACGATCGACCACGACGAAAATAGCATTATTCCCTCTCTTGGTCCTGGGAAAACCGGTAATGAAATCCATACCAATTTTATCCCATTTCCATTCAGGAATAGCTAGGGGTTGAAGGGTGCCAGCAGGCCGTTGATGCTCTGCTTTTACACGACGACAAACGTCGCAATTTGCAATATACTGAGCAATTTCTCTCTTCATCCTAGTCCACCAGAACCTCTGGCGTAGGTCCTGATACATCTTAGAACTACCGGGATGAATGGTGAGAGGAGATTCATGAGCTTCCTTAAGGATCAAACGCCTCAGGTTTCGCACTTTGGGAACCACTAGTCGATTCCCGAAGTATACGACCCCTTGATCATTAATGGAGAAGCAATTCGCAATTCCTATCTGAATGTTTCTCTTGATGCGGGAGATTCCCGGATCTACCTTCTGTGCCTTGATAATCTGATCCGTAAGGGTAGGTTTTGCCACCAAGGTGGAAAGAAAACCTTGAGGTACAATGTGAAGGTTAAGCTTCCGAAATTCCTCATGGAGAAGCGGTTGACTTTGTTGTAACATCAGGTTGTTACAATAAGATTTACGACTTAGCGCATCAGCCATGACGTTGGCTTTCCCTGGGGTGTAGGTTATTCCTAAGTCGAAGTCTGTGATCAATTCAACCCAACGTCTTTGCCTGAGATTCAGATCCGGTTGGGTGAAAATGTACTTCAGGCTTTGGTGATCAGTGAATATTTCGCAACGATTACCGAGGAGGTAATGTCGCCAGGTTTTAAGTGCATAGACTACAGCTGCAAGCTCTAGATCATGAGTAGGATAATTCTCCTCATGTGGGTGCAATTGCCGTGAAGCGTAGGCAATTACGTGTCGATCTTGCATGAGAATGCAACCTAGTCCTTGTCGCGAGGCGTCGCAGTAGATAACAAAGTCCTTGGAGAAGTCTGGCGGTACCAGTACGGGAGCAGAAGTCAGGCGTCTTTTCAGTTCCTGAAAGCTGTGCTCACATTGTGGAGTCCATTCGAACTTTTTATCTTTCTTGAGGAGTTCGGTTAAAGGTTTAGCAACTTTGGAGAAGTTTTCGACAAAGCGACGGCAATAGCTCGCTAAGCCTAGAAAACTCCGAACTTGCTTGACCGATTCAGGTGGAGTCCAATTAAGGACAGCTTGAACTCGCTCAGGGTTAACAGCAATACCTTTACCAGATATTACATGACCCAGATAGGTCACTTCTGACAACCAGAATTCACATTTAGAAAATTTGGCATAAAGGCGATGCTCTCGAAGTTTCTGCAACACTAGCCTTAGATGTTCGGCATGTTCTTCCTCGTTCTTGGAGTAGATGAGTATATCATCGAGGTAAACCACGACGAATTTATCCAAATACTCCATGAAGATTGAGTTCATTAACCGAGAAAAGGTGGCTGGAGCGTTGGTTAAACCGAAGGACATGACGGTGTACTCGTATTGGCCATAACGAGTAACAAAGGCCGTTTTAGGGATGTCCCCGTTTCTGATTTTTATTTGATGGTAGCCCAACCTCAAATCCATCTTGGAGAAGACTGAGGATCCAGCGAGTTGATCGTACAGGTCGTTGATCCTGGGAAGTGGATATTTGTTCTTGATTGTGACCAAATTGACAGGTCGGTAATCTACAACCATCTGGTCCGTACCATCCTTCTTCTTGACGAAGAGGACGGGGCAAGCCCACGGAGATGAGCTAGGTCGGATGAAACCCTTTTTCAAGGACTCATCGAGTTGTTTCTTAAGCTCGGCTAGTTCTAGGGGTGCCATCTTATAGGGTCTTCTAGCAATCGGAACGGTTCCTGGAATGAGATCTATTACGAACTCAACATCCCTGTCAGGTGGAACACCTGGCAATTCCTCTGGGAAGACATCCGGGAAGTCACAGACTACCGGCACGTCCTCAAGGTCTGGCAAAGGGCTGGCGTTAAGAGAATATAATTGTCGCTTGGCTATTCGGGTCAAGACATTGACTATCTTCCCCGAAGGATGGGTGAGTTGAACAGTCCTAGAGAAGCAATCAATTTTGGCTTGATGAGCTGACATCCAGTCCATACCCAAAATGATATTAATATCTGAAGATTTAAGGGCTATCAAAGATGCGAGAAAAACAAGTCTGTCAACTTGGATTTCATTTCCATGGCTTACTCTAGAAGTTTGCCATTTGGAACCCGGAGTTTGAATTACCATAGAGGTTGGCATATCACCGAATGCGACGTTATGCAAGCGAGCATAGTTTTCAGATATAAAAGAATGAGAGGCTCCTGTATCGAAAAGAACAGATGCCGGGTGGCAATTAACAAGAAGCGTACCGAGAACGACGTTGGGATCCTCTTGAGCTTCTTCGGCAGAGATACAGTTAACATGGCCACGTGAAGCGGTGACCGGTTTGGCGTGGAATATTTTCCCTGTCGTCTTGCCACGGCCAACAGCTTTAGCAGACTGGTTGGGGTTGGTCTGGGGACACTCACGCATATAGTGACTAGATTCCCCACACTTGAAACAAGTCACGGAACTGGTACGTGGAGGAGCATTGTTAGTTGGACCCCCATAGGGCTTGGCCGGTGCAGACTGTTGAACAGGGCGAGGCGCCTGGAAAGATGGCCTCGGTGTGAACCTGGGTGGCAGGGCGGTGTTGGGCACCCACACGCGGCGCTTCTGAGGACCAGCACCGGATGAGGAACCCATATCACGGCCATGATTGCGTGTTGCGTCATAGTCAGTCTGACCAGTTTCAGCACTGATGGCTTTGTTGACAAGTTTCTGAAAAGATGTGCACTCATGCAGACGGAGGTCGCGGCGAAGCTCAGGACTAAGGCCCTTATGGAACCTTGCTTGCTTCTTGGCATCGGTAGACACTTCCTCAGTTGCATATCGTGCGAGATTACCAAACTCCCTGCTGTAAACATCCACAGAAAGTCGGCCTTGGGTGAAACTGCAAAATTCTTCACGTTTACGGTCCATGAGACCCTCCGGAATGTGATGTTCACGGAAAGCCTCGCTGAATTCAGCCCAAGTAGTGACATGGCCCGCTGGGCGCATAGCTCCAAAATTCTCCCACCATAGACTGGCGGGGCCTTCAAGATGATATGCAGCAAAGGTGACCTTGTCAGCCTCCGCTACCAGCGCGGAACGCAGTTTATGAGAGATACTGCGAAGCCAGTCATCAGCGTCGAGAGGCTCGACGGAGTGGTGGAACGTGGGTGGATGTAATTTGATAAAATCACTGAGTGACACCACGTTAGTCCTCTGATGGTGTGCTGTATTCTGTTCAATACGCTCCAACAAACGGTTGGTCTCCTGCTTGTTTCTCTCAGCTTCCATCATAACCTCGGCTAGTGAAGGAGGATGAGGCAGATTTTCATTCCTGCCTTCACTGCCTTCGGCCTGCTCTTGAGAAGCAGGGTTAGCGCGCGTGTTGACCATCCTAGGTAAACAAGACAATGATTTAGTCAGAATGATAAAATTCCGACAAAGGATAAAAATGTAAGGAATAATTCGGAATGCAAGATGATCATCCGTATGACATGGTAAATACAGAAACTGCTTCTTTATTCCATCGTCATACACACCATACAGGGTTTAGTACAAGACCAAACAAAGTACTATTACGGTGAAAGAGGATTACATCTCATCGGAGGCATTCCAAGCTCCTATACATTATTTTTCTACACCTCCGGAAAGAGTACAAACTAGGTCATAACCCACGAGTCACGCGGGACGATAGACGACACAGCTAGTGCGAACTAGTGATACTATCGCTAACTCAGACCGATCCGTAGTAGTCCTCGTAGAAGTCGCCTCCATAGCCTGGAAGCTCAACATGATCATCCGGAAACAGACGATCTCGCGGAGCTTGTGGACCATAGGGGCTAGGATGAGGTCTTGGACCAACAGACGGTGGCCTGCGGGGACCGCGAGGTGGGGTGATGCCTCCTACATCACGCCAAACCATCACGTCCGGCAGAGCAGATCTCACAGGATAGAGATCGCGCATATCCGAATATCCAGCTTGCACCGCCGGTGCGAACCGAGTCAAAGTGGCCCAGTGGTCAGCACGGGTATTGAAGAGCTCTAACCTTAAGGCCCGATTTTCACGGTCCTTATCCTCGAGCATCTCAGCAGTGGTGCGAGTCCGTGAATCCTCCTGAGTGGGGTCAGCATAAATAGCCTGGAGATACCCTTGTGCTCCCGGAAGTGATCCTGGCATATACCGGAAATCAGAGTCCCGAAATAGACCAGATCTGACTCGCATAATGGTCATCATAGAGTAGGCGGCGTCCTGCACAGCCATCTCAATAGTAACCCCGAGTCCATAGGAGCAGTGAAGGGGCTCGGTGGATCCAGGATAAGATGGAAATATCCTGACAGTGCAGAGATACTGGCTTTGATTGAAGTCCCGAAATTGCTCTTCGACCGTGTACTCAGGATACCAGCGGTATCCAGCCTCAGTCATTACCCTGACCAACTTGGCAGTATGGCCGGGTACATCTAGGCATCGAGTCAGGCGAACCACTTGATTGAGGTCGCGAGTGGCCATCTGAAAGCACAATCATAATGCAAAGGCATTAGAATTTGTAGCAAAATTTCGGCAGCATAACAGCTGTAAATGCTCAAGAAGGATTTTGAGACATTTGACAAAGGATTTCATACACACTCAACATCATCATATCAAATTCTGAGTCCATCCTAGCAACATAATGTGGTAATAGGATTGAACTAGGCTTGTATCCATCAAACCTATAAGGTACTACTGATTAGTAACACGTGATCCTGATAGAGAGAACAGATCCTAATTCCTTAACCCTCGGTGGAAGAATGGACTGACTCAGATCAGAATGTCATAAGATAAAGGAGTAAAAAGAGCCTTACGTTCCAACCCACAAACAATTCCCCTACATATAACTAAAGAATTTCTAGACTCAACATCGACCAGTTTGGCTTGGAGAACCTACAGGCAGTCCGGCTCTGATGCCAACGCTGTCAGGACCCCGACTCGATGTCACATCGATCTAGCCGGTAACACCTCATATCACTTTGCGGCCTCACGCACGGTATCCCCACGGGTGTCGCCTTACCTTTGCCCGGGACCGTTTGCGCATTTTGGCTCACGTATATGATAGTGTCGCTAGCATCCATATGATAAAGAGCCCGGGCTGACATGACTAGTCGTAAACCCAAAGTGGCTCAGACTTACAGGGACAGGCATCCATGACCCAGCTTCGAACGTGTCGGTCATCAGCAAGTGGGTCCGGGCTGTAGCACTGGGCTAGCAGGACTCCGGTAAACCGGGCTGTAGCGGGCTAACAGGACTCCGGTACTCAAAGCGTGACATTTCCCCGAAGGGACAGACACAGGAACGAAGAAGGACACATGCCGGCCAGCCTAAGTGTTCCAGAGCAGTAGCAAGCTACCATGGCTCAGCGGTAACACTAGGAGACATTTCCCGGTAAGAGAGGCTACTAAAGATAAACAACTAGGTAGTCAGATCCCACACATACCAAGCATTTCAATCATACACACAATATGCTCGATATGTGCAAATACAACGAAGCATCACAACATGACTCTACGACACAAGTACTTTATTTAAGGCTCGGGGAGCCATACATAACATACACAAAGGTATGGGTCTCACGACCCAACATACAAGTCATACAGTCATACAAACCAGCAGCGGAAGTAACTTGTCTGAGTACAGACAACTAGTAAAATAAAAGAGGCTTGGAAAGCCTAGCTATACTACAAGGTCCTTCACAAGCTCAGGGTCACCACCTGGGTCTTTAGCCTACTCGTTGATGTCAACGTCTACATAGAACCCATCAGAAGGGGTTGCAGCGTCTTCTGTAAAAATGTAGATTATAGCAACATGAGTACAAAGGTACTCAGCAAGACTTACATCAGATCCTACATACATGCATATTATCAAGAAGGGTTGGTGGAGTATTGCAGCAAGCCAGCTTTGACTCTTGGCTAGACTATCCTACGATACTCCAACTTGAAATGGTTTTGCGCACACGAGTCCACTACTCACCACTTCAATACACTACCGAGGATCCACCTCCGTCTTCCTACGGAAGAGCCATCCTCGGCACTCACACTTATCTTGAGGCTTTTAGTAGTTTCCATTTACTTGTCTATGAACTGTATAGGCAACCAAGTAGTCCTTTACCGCGGACGCGGCTATTCGAATAGATTATGATAACCCTGCAGGGGTGTACTCCTTCATACACGCTCTCACCACTTACCGTCGTTTACACGACATGTACTCGGCAACCTTCAAGCGGAAGCCCAACGTGGGTGTCGGCCACGACCTACCTAATCACCTAAGCCTCCAGTCCAGGTTTATCGCCTATTCAGGTTCCATCCGCAGGGAGTCCGGCCGAGGTTTCCCATACGGCCCCGAACGATGTGAACAGGGTTCCCGAAATACCTAACGGGTATTCGGTACACCGTGCCACGTACCTACCGCATCACGGCCCACCCCTACGGTCAGCGCTGTCCACGGCCTCCAGTAGGCTACAAACACCAGAAACTACTTGCAACTCCTGGACGGAGAGCTAGGGTGAATAAGAAGCCGAGAGGGTCCATTGGTTTCGGGCCCAATGCATGGTAGTAGCTGATTCTTAAATCACACATACAGATCTCAGTGCTTAAGGTCGGCTTCAATGAAACAACCCACCATGTACTCCTACATGGCCTCTCATCGATACCTTTACCAAATCGTGTTCACCACACCACTCTCATTACCAACATAATCATTTCACTCTAGCCCATCACCCAGATGAACCAGACCTGACACGACTCTAAGCATAGCAGGCATAGCAAGGTAGGAACAACACATACATATGGCTCAATCAACTCCTACACATGCTAGTGGGTTTCATCTAGTTACTGTGGCAATGACAGGTCATGCAGAGGAAATGGGTTCAACTACCGTAGCACACAGCAGTTTGAGACGCGTTGTCTTAATGCAGTAAAAGAGAGCAGGAGCGAGAACATGGGATTGTATCAATATGATCAAATGGTTGGTTGCTTGCCTGATGGTTCGATGCACTGATACGGTTCTTCGTTAGGGTAATCACGGTACTCCTCGGAGGCAGAACCTGTCGCAAAGGACATCGATACACAACCATCACCAAACAATGTGCAACAATATGATGCATGCATGAAACATGGCAATATGAGTGTGTTGGGCTAATGCAACTAAAACCAGAAGGGTTTGAACAAATTTGAATCAAGGATTCAAATTTCAAATTCAAATATGGCCTTTTAAAGTGCTTTTCCTTGTTCTTCTTAAAACATCAATTTAACTTGTTTTATCATGCATGAAAATAGTACAGATGGATAGATTGGATTTTTCTGATCATTTTTCATATATAATTTGTCCAATTTGGAGTTACAGAATAAAAGTTATGAATTTTTGAAGTTTAAATAATATTCTAGAATTTCCTGATTTAATTTAAATCCAGAAATATAAATATTGCGCCAGCATGACGTCATCATGACGTCAGTGGTCAACTGCGGCTGGCTGAGGTCAAACCTGACGTGTGGGGTCCACACGTCAGTGACAGGGGGGGTTAAACAGGGTTAAATTAATCCTAATTACTAATTAGTGGCGCTGGGGCCCACTGGTCAGTGTCAGGGGGTTAACTAACAGTGGTTAGCGCTAATCCTAATTAGCTACAGGGCTGGGCCCACCTGTCAGGGACTCAGGGGGGTCCTGCCGTGGTCAAAGTGGGTCAAACCCACCGGCGACGTGACGCCGGCGAGGCCCGAGACGGCGGCGCGATGCGGGATCGCGCTACAGGGCACGGGCGAGGCCGTTCTTGGGCTCGTTGGAGAGCTCTTGCTCCCGCGCGTCGAACGGTGGTGGTGGCCGAGCCTGGGGTGGCCGGTACCGTCGACGGTGAGCTCGTGAGCGGCGGCCGGAGTTCGGGTGCGGTCGGAGTCGGCGTTGCAGGGTGTTTGGGGAGGCGTTGGTGCGTGCTGCGTGCTCCTAGTGAGGCGTGGAGCACGATAGTGTGCTCGGTTGGGCGCTACGGTGACCGTGGCCACGACGGCGACATCGCCGGTGGCGTGGAGCTCTCGGCCAAGGTGGGGCTAAGGCCTAGAGGTCGAAAGAGACCAGGGGAGAAGGGGGAAACGACTCGGGGGCTCACCGCGGTTGCAGTGGGCGTCGAAGCGGACTCAGAGACGCGCTGGAGACGGCGAATTCGACGGCGATGATGGTCGGACCCCGAAGAGGGGAACGGCGACATGGCGGCGATGCAGGGCTTCCGGAGACCCGTGGAGCGGTGGGGAGGAAGAGGGGGTTGTGGCGGAGCTTCTGAGCTAGTCGGGGGAGCGAGGGGTGGCCGGAGACGGCTGCTATGGCGAACGGCGGCGACGGTGGTGTTCGGCCGTGTAAGAGAGAGAGCGAGGGAGAGGAGGGAAGAGCCGAGGGCGAGTGAGAGAGAGCAGGGGGGAGGCGTGGCGTCGTCCGGGGCATCGAGCAAGGAGGGGAGGGCAGGCAAGCAGGGAGAGAGGTGGCGTGGCGTGGTGGCGCGCGCGCGCGCCGGCCACACTCCCCTCCCTCTGTCGAGGACGAAGACGACAGAGGAGGGAGGTGGGCTGGGCCGGCTGCTGGCTGGGCCGGCCAGCTGGCTGGGCTGCACAGGGAGGAGCCCAGGTAAGCTTCTCCCTTTTATTTTTTTCTGTTTTCTAATTTCTGACATTTGTTTTGATTTAAATAATATATTAAATCATTTATTTAACTTATGCCAATTTTTGCAGGGGCTAGATATATTATTTCAGAGCTCCTTTATAAATGGCATAATATTTGGACATATATTAATATATATAATTAATATATTTCCAAAGCAAATATTTATGCATTAATTCCAAATGCCCAAAATAAATACCTATGAGCTCTTAAAAATATTGGTTTGATTATTATCTCTGTCCAATATTTTCAGAGAGCAACATGAGCATTTTCTTGGACCCTTTTGGAGAAATTTTTATTTGGGTCATTTTCAAAATGATTCTGAGGGTTTCACAAATCCCCATTTCAAATTAAATGGAATTTTAAACATGATGCACACACTCTGATGCATGACTAGCTAGGGTGTGACAAGTACTCGCCTAAGTTTGAAGATCCTACCGAGTGGAGAGCGACCCTCCCACTCAGAGGCTTAGCTGCAGTCCAGTACTCGCCTAAGTTTGAAAATCCTACCGAGTGGAGAGCGACCCTCCCACTCGGGGGCTTAGCTGCAGTCCAGTACTCGCCTAAGTTTGAAAAATCCTACCGAGTGGAGAGCGACCCTCCCACTCGGGGGCTTAGCTGCAGTCCAGTACTCGCCTAAGTGTGAAAAATCCTACCGAGTGGAGAGCGACCCTCCC
>NW_021304753.1:0-1425 GCF_002162155.2 Triticum dicoccoides
AGTACTGTGTGTGTATGTGTGTGTACGTACATGTGTGTGTGTGTGGGGGGGGGGGGTACGAGCGGCGTACGGGCGGCGACGACGGGCGGCGGGGTCGGCGGGGGCGGCGACGACGGTCGGCGGGGGCGGCAACGACGGGCGGCGGTGGCGGCGATTGATGGCGGCGGCGGCGATAGATATGTCGCACAAGAAACGGAAGAAGAAGTGTCGACCGAACTGAATTTTCGTAAGTGCCATATATATAGGAGGGGCCTTTAGTGCCGGTCCGGTACTATAGGTCTCTTTAACTACTACGCGAGAAAAACTACTAGGCACAATTATGCAACAGGGTCAACGGTTTAATTGATTGGTATTTTATATTGAACATACAAGTTTTTTAGATTAATCTTATTTTCTTCTATCACCACAATATATCGTTTGACTTTATTATAAAATATCTGCTTGCAGATGCAGCATACATAAAAGATGTTCATAGGATATTTCAAATTGGAAAAGAAGCATTAGTAAGCAGTGCAAGAAGATAGAACAGATAAAAAAGGTATTCATATGTCTAAACTACAAGTGAGCACCTCCTCCACCCGATCTCTTCTCCTCTCATGAAAGCCTACATACATCTAGCTTTATTCCATTTCCCCTACTTAGATGTCTGGTTTGGTTATGGAAGCATGAGGATGGATGTTCGACAGTGTGCATAATATGTAACATCTTTGCCCATGTGCATTTCATATAAAAAGAGGTGTCTTGCAAAGATTGTATTATGGGAAGTGCCCATAGATTTTGCTGCTTGTGAATCTATTCAACAAGTACTGAGAATTTTGTTGCAGGTTAAATAGAGCTGAGATGCCACACAAGAGTTTTGTTGAGTTCGGAGATATGGATCCTTGCAAAAGAGAGGTATGGTCATTCTCTTGCATCCTGTTCAGTTTCATCTATCTTGGATCTTATTTCCACACATTCAGCTTCAAGTTCCAATCATCCGTGATGTCCAGTACCTTATTTTCTTATCAGAGCTAGATCAAGCTAACATGCATTTTGTTAGTTCTATCACTTCAGTAAAAATCTGATAAAGAAGGATGCAAAGGAATCAAATAGCAATTCAAATAATAAAAATCAAATAACAGAAGAGTGTCCGGTTAGTGAGCATTGAAAGCTACTACTATCTAGAGGTTTGCATATGCCAAAGTTTGAAAGTTGCAGGTGGCCAGCTAATTTAATAGTGAACTATAAAATATATAAAAAAGAGTGGGTTGCCCATTTAGTGGATTCATAGTTGGTGTTTGATGGAATGCTCAGTGGGATGCATATTTGTTGTTAGATTTTGCCATCAGGATAAATGGATGATCCGGTGCATCAAGTGTTCTTTATATCGCTATAATAATCTGGATGCATATTATTGCTTGGCATGTTGGGAGCTTATAACCTGCA
>NW_021304754.1:0-788 GCF_002162155.2 Triticum dicoccoides
CTCCGGCCGCCGTCTTGGGCCTCGGCCGCCCCGGCCCCCGTTGGCCTCGGGCGCGGGCGCGGGCGCCGTGTCCTCCTGGGGTGCGCCCGAACGGGCATCGCCCCGCGCGCCCGCTTGCCCGTTTGCCCCTCGGGGCCAATGACATGGGGGCCCCACCCCCCACACAACAGAACGTTTTTTTATTAAAGCAGGGAATAAAAATAAAATGAAAATGAATTAAAACTAATTAACTAATTAATTAATTAATTAATTAATTAAGTAATTAATTAGTCTAATTAATTCTGATTAATTAAACCTAATCACTAATTAACCTAATTAACTAATGTTAATTAACTCTGATTAGGTTAGTTAGATATTAGAGAATGACATGCGGGACCCACCTGTCAGGGTTGACTCGGTCAACCCTGTTGACTGATGATGTCAGCATGACATCATGCTGATGTCATAAAAGCATTTTCGAAATTAATTAAATAATTAATTAAATTCCTGAAATTAATAAAATCTTTTAAAAATCATATCTTTTAATCCGTAATCCGGATTAAAATATTTTCAACATGAAAGTTGCTCAGAACGACGTGACGATTCCGGATACGCAGTCCGTTCGTCCACCACACCCCCCTAACCTATCGAACCCGCAACTTTCCCCCTCCGGCTCCTCTGCCCGAAAACACGAAACACCGGGAATACTTTCCCGGATGATTCCCCCTTGACCAGTACCACCTTATACCACGTTAGGGCACGCCTAGCATCGCTTCTTGACATGTCATGCACCGATATGCATCTGTTTA
>NW_021304755.1:0-1210 GCF_002162155.2 Triticum dicoccoides
TGTAACGGTTGGATTTTGAGTGGAGGCTATATATACCCCTCCACCTCCTTCTCATTCGAGGAGAGAGCCATCAGAACACACACATCATTCCTACTCATATGTTCTGAGAGAAAACTACCTACTCATGTGTTGAGATCAAGACATTCCATTCCTACCATATGAATCTTGATTTCTAGCCTTCCCAAGTTGCTTTCCACTCAAATCTTCTTTCCACCAAATCCAAATCCTATGAGAGAGAGTTGAGTGTTGGGGAGACTATCATTTGAAGCACAAGAGCAAGGAGTTCATTACCTACACACCATTTGTTACTTCTTGGAGAGTGGTGTCTCCTAGATTGGCTAGGTGTCACTTGGGAGCCTCCGACAAGATTGTGGAGTTGAACCAAGGAGTTTGTAAGGGCAAGGAGATCGCCTACTTCGTGAAGATCTACCGCTAGTGAGGCAAGTCCTTCGTGGGCGTTGGCCATGGTGGGATAGACAAGGTTGCTTCTTCGTGGACCCTTTGTGGGTGGTTGCTTCTTCATGGACCCTTCGTGGGTGGAGCCCTTCGTGGACTCGCGCAACCGTTGCCCTTGGGTGGAGCCCTGTGTGGACTCGCGCAACCGTTACCCTTCGTGGGTTGAAGTCTCCATCAACGTGGATGTAGGATAGCACCACCTATCCGAACCACGGGAAAAACATCCGTGTCTCCAATTGCGTTTGAAATCTCCAAACCCTTCCCTTTATATTCTTGCAAGTTGCATGCTTTACTTTCCGCTGCCAATATACTCTTTGCATGCTTGCTTGAATTATGTGATGATTGCTTGACTTGTCCTAAAATAGCTAAAATCTGCCAAGAACTAAAATTGGGAAAAGGTTAAGTTTTTATTTGGTCAAGTAGTCTAATCACCCCCCTCTAGACATACTTTCGATCCTACAAGTGGTATCAGAGCTTTGGTCTCCATTTGCTTGATCTCCATAGCTTTTGGTGGTCATAGCCTTGGTTTCACAACCTAGGAGAGTATGGCGTCTAGCGAGGGAAATTATCACCATAGAGGTCCTTACTTTGATGGTACTAATTTTGCTAGTTGGAAGCATAAAATGAAAATGCATATTCTTGGACATAACCCCGCCGTTTGGGCTATTGTGTGTGTTGGTTTGCAAGGTGACTTCTTTGATGGGAAAGAACCAAACCGTGAAGCTACCGCGGATGAGTTGAAGATGTTGCAATA
>NW_021304756.1:0-1147 GCF_002162155.2 Triticum dicoccoides
CGTTCTTGGCAACAAAGATCTTGCCTTCGGATCTTAAGTAGAAGGTATACCCTACAGTTTCCTTAGGGTATCCTATGAATACGCATTTTTCCGACTTGGGTTCGAGCTTTTCAGGTTGAAGTTTCTTGACATAAGCTTCGCATCCCCAAACTTTTAGAAACGACAGCTTAGGTTTCTTTCCAAACCATAATTCATACGGTGTCGTCTCAACGGATTTAGACGGTGCCCTATTTAAAGTGAATGTAGCTGTCTCTAGAGCGTATCCCCAAAATGATAGCGGTAAATCGGTAAGAGACATCATAGACCGCACCATATCCAATAGAGTGCGATTACGACGTTCGGACACACCGTTTCGCTGAGGTGTTCCAGGCGGCGTGAGCTGTGAAACGATTCCACATTTCTTTAAGTGTGTACCAAATTCGTGACTTAAGTATTCTCCTCCACGATATGATCGTAAGAATTTTATCTTTCGGTCACGTTGATTCTCCACCTCATTCTGAAATTCCTTGAACTTTTCAAAGGTCTCAGACTTGTGTTTCATTAAGTAGACATACCCATATCTACTCAAGTCATCTGTGAGAGTGAGAACATAACGATATCCTCCGCGAGCCTCAACGCTCATTGGACCGCACACATCGGTATGTATGATTTCCAACAAGTTGGTTGCTCGCTCCATTGTTCCGGAGAACGGGGTCTTGGTCATTTTGCCCAAGAGGCATGGTTCGCATGTGTCAAACGATTCATAATCAAGAGACTCTAAAAGTCCATCGGCATGGAGCTTCTTCATGCGCTTGACACCAATGTGACCAAGGCGGCAGTGCCACAAGTATGTGGGACTATCGTTATCAACTTTAAATCTTTTGGCATCTACACTATGAACATGTGTAATATTACGCTCGAGATTCATTAAGAATAAACCATTGACCATCGGAGCATGACCATAAAACATATCTCTCATATAAATCGAACAACCATTATTCTCAGACTTAAATGAGTAGCCATCTCGTATTAAACGAGATCCTGATACAATGTTCATGCTCAAACTTGGCACTAAATAACAATTATTAAGGTTCAAAACTAATCCCGTAGGTAAATGTAGAGGCAGCGTGCCGACGGCGATCACATCGACTCTGGAACCATTCCCGAC
>NW_021304757.1:0-1178 GCF_002162155.2 Triticum dicoccoides
TAATATGTCAACAACATATACTCATCAGAAATTCTATAGTGCTCCCACTCACTTCTTTGGAAATACAAGTTTCTCATAAACTTTGTATACACCCAAAATCTTTGATCATCATCAAAGCATACATTCCAACTCCGAGATGCTCACTCCAGTCCTCAGAAGGATTGCTGGAGCTTTGCATACTTATTAGCATATTTCAGGATAGACAAAACCTTCCGGTTGTATCACATACAACCTTTCCTCAAGAATCGTCGAGGAAACAATGTTTTGACATCCTATCTGCAAGATTTCATAAATAATGCAGTAATTGCTAATATAATTCCAACAGACTCTTAGCATCACTACGAGTGAGAAAGTCTCATCGTAGTCAACTCCTTGAACTTGTCGAAAAACATCTTAACGACAAGTCGAGCTTTCTCAATGGTGACACTTACCATCATTGTCTGTCTTCCTTTCAAAATCCATCTTCACTCAACAGCCTTACGACCATCGAGTTGTTCTGCCAAAGTCTACACTTTGTTTTCATACATGGATCCTATCTCGGATTTTATGGCCTTGAGCCATTTATCGGAATCCGGGCCCACCATCGCTTCTCCATAGCTCATAGGTTCATTGTTGTCTAGCAACATGACTTCCAAGACAGGATCACGTACCACTTTGAAGTAGTATGCATCCTTGTCATCCCACGAGGTTTGGTAGTGACTCGATACGAAGTTTCATGATCACTATCATAAGCTTCCACTTCAGTTGGTGTACGTGCCACAGGAACAACTTCCTGTGCCCTGCTACACACTTGTTGAAGTGACGGTTCAATAACCTCATCAAGTCTCCACCATCCTCCCACTCAACTTTTCGAGAGAAACTTTTCCTCGAGAAAGGACCCGATTCTAGAAACAATCCCTTATTGCTTTCGAATCTGAGACAGGAGGTATACCCAACTGTTTTGGGTGTCCTATGAAGATGCATTTATCCGCTTTGGGTTCGAGCTTATCAGCCTGAAACCTTTCCACATAAGCATCGCAGCCCCAAACTTCTAAGAAATGGCAACTTAGGTTTCTCCAAACCATAGTTCATACGGTGTCGTCTCAACGAAATTATGTGGTGCCCTATTTAAAGTGAATGTGGTTGTCTCTAATGCCTAACCCATGAACGATAGTGGTAACTCGATAAGAGACATCATG
>NW_021304758.1:0-1047 GCF_002162155.2 Triticum dicoccoides
GCCGGACCGCGCCGCATGCCGACTTGCCGACCCCATCAGGTGGGGACGTCCCAGTACTCCGTCTGGGCCCCGCTCGGCAGAGGAACCGACGAGGGCAGGGGAGATCGGGGAACCAGCTCGCTCGGGCCGCTGGGGCCACGGGACACAGAACAGTAGTTATCCACGTCTCTGTTTCGCAAATAAATGGAGCGCACGGATCGTGTAGGTAGCCACCACGCAGACGCAGTTCAATCCAAAGGTAGCGCCAGGGAAGGAAGCTGCACATACGCGTCGTCGTGGTCGTCGTCCCGGTTCGGTTATCCAGAAGTACACGTTCGCGTGCACGTGCTTGGGTTTGGTTCCATCGATGAGACCAGAGGTGAGGTCCATAATGTGAACTTGCGCCGCACGCGCGCGATTCCCCATTGCGATTTCACGCCAGATGATGACTGATCGGTGAATGAAAAGTATGGACGGTCGGTCGGTTTCATGTAAAGAAATTGACGATGGCATGTGGGTTGTCAGTTGTCACGGAGTGTACTCTATTTCTCTCTCTACATCAGTATCTCAACATTTGCTTTCTTATTATAAGTAGTTCTATAATATGCCTTTAATTAACTTGCATCTTTACAACTAACTAGAAAAATTATCTGTTGCAATGGAAGAAACAAATCGCCGCACCCTCGAAACGACTTATTCGTATTGTCACCTCTCCTTACCACCTTTGCATATTGTCCACCTATCCACGACGAACGTGGTCAATCTCAAGGTGTCACACTCTAGCACACCATTTTGACAAGATCTCCCTCTATCGACCTGTAATTTTGCTGAATCATGATGATGGTGTGCGCCATCCTTGTCTCATCTACACTTGCTGCATGCACTATCCATGCACATATGCCCTCTATTTTCCTATCATGTAGTCGGCAATAATACACAACATACCAACTCTATCCGCCATTGAACTCAAAAGCTTAGAAATGTTAGAGTTGTGTCGAATATAGTGTATAAAATAGGTTACAGTTGGACTTGTAGTTGTACCGTGTTTGTGGAGTCGTGTCCTAGTAG
>NW_021304759.1:0-4909 GCF_002162155.2 Triticum dicoccoides
TTTGAGACATTTGACAAAGGATTTCGTACACACTCAACATCATCATATCAAAGTTCTGAAACCATTCTAACAACATAATGTGGTAGTAGAACTGAACTAGGCTTGTATCCATCAAACTTATAAGGTACTACTGATTAGTAACACGTGATCCTGATAGAGAGAACAGATCCTAATTCCTTAACCCCCGGTAGAAGAATGGACTGACTCAGATCAGAATGTCATAAGATAGAGAAGTAAAAAGAGCCTTACGTTCCAACCCACAAACAATTCCCCTACATATAACTAAAGAATTTCTAGACTCAACATCGACCAGTTTGGCTTGGAGAACCTACAGGCAGTCCGGCTCTGATGCCAACGCTGTCAGGACCCCGACTCGATGTCACATCGATCTAGCCGGTAACACTTCATATCACTTTGCGGCCTCACGCACCCGGTGTTCCCACGGGTGTCGCCTTACCTTTGCCCGGGACCGTTTGCGCCTTTTGGCTCACGTATATGATAGTGTCGCTAGCATCCATATGATAAAGAGCCCGGGCTGACATGACTAGTCGTAAACCCAAAGTGGCACAGACTTACAGGGACAGGCATCCATGACCCAGCTTCGAACATGTCGGTCATCAGCAAGTGGGTCCGGGCTGTAGCACTGGGCTAGCAGGACTCCGGTAAACCGGGCTGTAGCGGGCTAACAGGACTCCGGTACTCAAAGCGTGACATTTCCCCGAAGGGACAGACACAGGAACGAAGAAGGACACATGCCGGCCAGCCTAAGTGTTCCAGAGCAGTAGCACGCTACCGTGGCTCAGCGTAACACTAGGAGACATTTCCCGGTAAGAGAGGCTACTAAAGATAAACAACTAGATAGTCAGATCCCACACATACCAAGCATTTCAATCATACACACAATATGCTCGATATGTGCAATACAACGAAGCATCACAACATGACTCTACGACACAAGTACTTTATTTAAGGCTCAGGGAGCCATACATAACATACACCAAGGTACGGGTCTCATGACCCAACATACAAGTCATACAGTCATACAAACCAGCAGCGGAAGTAACTTGTCTGAGTACAGACAACTAGTAAAATAAAAGAGGCTTGGAAAGCCTAGCTATACTACGTGGTCCTTCACAAGCTCAGGGTCACCACCTGGGTCTTTAGCCTACTCGTTGATGTCAACGTCTACATAGAACCCATCAGAAGGGGTTGCAGCGTCTTCTGTAAAAATGTAGATTATAGCAACATGAGTACAAAGGTACTCAGCAAGACTTACATCAGATCCTACATACATGCATAGTATCAAGAAGGGTTGGTGGAGTTATTGCAGCAAGCCAGCTTTGACTCTTGGCTAGACTATCCTACGATACTCCAACTTGAAATGGTTTTGCGCACACGAGTCCACTACTCACCACTTCAATACACTACCGAGGATCCATCTCCGTCTTCCTACGGAAGAGCCATCCTCGGCACTCACACTTATCTTGAGGCTTTTAGTAGTTTCCATTTACTTGTCTATGAACTGTATAGGCAACCAAGTAGTCCTTTACCGCGGACGCGGCTATTCGAATAGATCATGTTAACCCTGCAGGGGGTACTTCTTCATACACGCTCTCACCACTTACCGTCGTTTACACGACATGTACTCGGCAACCTTCAAGCGGAAGCCCAACGTGGGTGTCGGCCACGACCTACCTAATCACCTAAGCCTCCAGTCCAGGTTTATCGCCTATTCAGGTTCCATCCGCAGGGAGTCCGGCCGAGGTTTCCCATACGGCCCCGAACGATGTGAACAGGGTTCCCGAGATACCTAACGGGTATTCGGTACACCCGGCCACGTACCTACCGCATCACAGCCCACCCCTACGGTCAGCGCTGTCCACGGCCTCCAGTAGGCTACAAACACCAGAAACTACTTGCAACTCCTGGACGGAGAACTAGGGTGAATAAGAAGTCGAGAGGGTCCATTGGTTTCGGGCCCAATGCATGGTAGTAGCTGATTCTTAAAGCACACATACAGATCTCAGTGCTTAAGGTCGGCTTCAATGAAACAACCCACCATGTACTCCTACATGGCCTCTCATCGATACCTTTACCAAAACGTGTTCACCACACCACTCTCATTACCGACATAAGCATTTCACTCTAGCCCATCACCCAGATGAACCAGACCTGACACGACTCTAAGCATAGCAGGCATAGCAAGGTAGGAACAACACATACATATGGCTCAATCAACTCCTACACATGCTAGTGGGTTTCATCTAGTTACTGTGGCAATGACAGGTCATGCAGAGGAAATGGGTTCAACTACCGTAGCACACAGCAGTTTGAATCGCGTTGTCTTAATGCAGTAAAAGAGAGCAGGAGCGAGAACATGGGATTGTATCGATATGATCAAATGGTTGGTTGCTTGCCTGATGGTTCGATGCACGGATACGGTTCTTCGTTAGGGTAGTCACGGTACTCCTCGGGGACAGATCCTGTCGTAAAGGATAACGATACACAGGCATCACCAAACAATGTGCAACAATATGATGCATGCATGAAACATGGCAATATGAGTGTGTTGGGCTAATGCAACTAAAGCTACCAACGCTGTCAGGACCCCGACTCGATGTCACATCGATCTAGCTGGTAACACCTCATATCACTTTGCGGCCTCACGCACGGTATCCCCACGGGTGTCGTCTTACCTTTTCCCGGGACCGTTTGCGCTTTTTGGCTCGCGTATATGAAAGTGTCGCTAGCATCCATATGATAAAGAGCCCGGGCTGACATGACTAGTCGTAAACCCAAAGTGGCACAGACTTACAGGGACAGGCATCCATGACCCAGCTTCGAACGTGTCGGTCATCAGCAAGTGGGTCCGGGCTGTAGCACTGGGCTAGCAGGACTCCAGTAAACCGGGCTGTAGCGGGCTAACAGGACTCCGGTACTCAAAGCGTGACATTTCCCCGAAGGGACAGACACAGGAACGAAGAAGGACACATGCCGGCCAGCCTAAGTGTTCCAGAGCAGTAGCAAGCTACCATGGCTCAGCGGTAACACTAGGAGACATTTCCCGGTAAGAGAGGCTACTAAAGATAAACAACTAGATAGTCAGATCCCACACATACCAAGCATTTCAATCATGCACACAATATGCTCGATATGTGCAATACAACGAAGCATCACAACATGACTCTACGACATAAGTACTTTATTTAAGGCTCAGGGAGCCATACATAACATACACAAAGGTACGGGTCTCACGACCCAACATACAAGTCATACAGTCATACAAACCAGCAGCGGAAGTAACTTGTCTGAGTACAGACAACTAGTAAAATAAAAGAGGCTTGGGAAGCCTAGCTATACTACAAGGTCCTTCACAAGCTCAGGGTCACCACCTGGGTCTTTAGCCTACTCGTTGATGTCAACGTCTACATAGAACCCATCAGAAGGGGTTGCAGCGTCTTCTGTAAAAATGTAGATTATAGCAACATGAGTACAAAGGTACTCAGCAAGACTTACATCAGATCCTACATACATGCATAGTATCAAGAAGGGTTGGTGGAGTTATTGCAGCAAGCCAGCTTTGACTCTTGGCTAGACTATCCTACGATACTCCAACTTGAAATGGTTTTGCGCACACGAGTCCACTACTCACCACTTCAATACACTACCGAGGATCCACCTCCGTCTTCCTACGGAAGAGCCATCCTCGGCACTCACACTTATCTTGAGGCTTTTAGTAGTTTCCATTTACTTGTCTATGAACTGTATAGGCAACCAAGTAGTCCTTTACCGCGGACGTGGCTATTCGAATAGATCATGTTAACCCTGCAGGGGTGTACTCCTTCATACACGCTCTCACCACTTATCGTCGTTTACACGACATGTACTCGGCAACCTTCAAGCGGAAGCCCAACGTGGGTGTCGGCCACGACCTACCTAATCACCTAAGCCTCCAGTCCAGGTTTATCGCCTATCCAGGTTCCATCCGCAGGGAGTCCGGCCGAGGTTTCCCATACGGCCCCGAACGATGTGAACAGGGTTCCCGAGATACCTAACGGGTATTCGGTACACCATGCCACGTACCTACCGCATCACAGCCCACCCCTACGGTCAGCGCTGTCCACGGCCTCCAGTAGGCTACAACCACCAGAAACTACTTGCAACTCCTGGATGGAGAACTAGGGTGAATAAGAAGCCGAGAGGGTCCATTGGTTTCGGGCCCAATGCATGGTAGTAGCTGATTCTTAAATCACACATACAGATCTCAGTGCTTAAGGTCGGCTTCAATGAAACAACCCACCATGTACTCCTACATGGCCTCTCATCGATACCTTTACCAAAACTTGTTCACCACACCACTCCGACATAATCATTTCACTCTAGCCCATCACCCAGATGAACCAGACCTGACACGACTCTAAGCATAGCAGGCATAGCAAGGTAGGAACAACACATACATATGGCTCAATCAACTCCTACACATGCTAGTGGGTTTCATCTAGTTACTGTGGCAATGACAGGTCATGCAGAGGAAAATGGGTTCAACTACCGTAGCACACAGCAGTTTGAAACGCGTTGTCTTAATGCAGTAAAAGAGAGCAGGAGCGAGAACATGGGATTGTATCGATATGATCAAATGGTTGGTTGCTTGCCTGATGGTTCGATGCACTGATACGGTTCTTCGTTAGGGTAATCACGGTACTCCTCGGAGGCAGAACCTGTCGCAAAGGACACCGACACACAACCATCACCAAACAATGTGCAACAATATGATGCATGCATGAAACATGGCAATATGAATGTGTTGGGCTAATGCAACTAAAACCAGAAGGGTTTGAACAAATTTGAATCAAAGATTCAAATTTCAAACTCAAACATGGCCTTTTAAAGTGCTTTTCCTTGTTCTGCT